>NC_089769.1:18829583-18837083 GCF_040412425.1 Macrobrachium rosenbergii | reverse complement strand
TAAAAATGACCCCAAAGCATACATATCCTTCTACAAATCTCTCTTTCTCTCGTCCATATGACTTATAAGTAGTCAGATCGAAGCGAAGCAGCAGAAGTGAAATAGACAATAACTTTCCAGATGAAAAGAGGTATCCACCTTGTATGCCACATGACATGCAACAGGGGCCGGAATGCACAAACGGTCTGGTCTTTACATCGTGACCTCCTTTGGTCTTTACATCGTGGCCTCCTTTGGTCTTTACATCGTGACCTCTTTTGGTCTTTACATCGTGGCCTCCTTTGGTCTTTACATCGTGACCTCTTTTGGTCTTTACATCGTGGCCTCCTTTGGTCTTTACATCGTGGCCTCCTTTGGTCTTTACATCGTGGCCTCCTTTGGTCATTACATCGTGACCTCCTTTGGTCTTTACATCGTGGCCTCCTTTGGTCATTACATCGTGACCTCCTTTGGTCTTTACATCGTGACCTCTTTTGGTCTTTACATCGTGGCCTCCTTTGGTCTTTACGTCGTGGCCTCCTTTGGTCTTTATATCGTGACCTCCTTTGGTCTTTACATCGTGACCCCTTTGGTCTTTACATCGTGGCCTCCTTTGGTCTTTACATCGTGGCCTTTGGTCATTACATCGTGGCCTCCTTTGGTCTTTACATCGTGACCTCTTCTGGTCTTTACATCGTGGCCTCCTTTGGTCTTTACGTCGTGACCTCTTTTGGTCTTTACATCGTGGCCTCCTTTGGTCTTTACATCGTGACCCCTTTTGGTCTTTACATCGTGACCCCTTTTGGTCTTTACATCGTGGCCTCCTTTGGTCTTTACATCGTGGCCTCCTTTGGTCATTACATCGTGGCCTCCTTTGGTCTTTACATCGTGACCTCTTCTGGTCTTTACATCGTGGCCTCCTTTGGTCTTTACGTCGTGACCTCTTTTGGTCTTTACATCGTG
Source organism: Macrobrachium rosenbergii (assembly GCF_040412425.1). NCBI lineage: Eukaryota > Metazoa > Arthropoda > Malacostraca > Decapoda > Palaemonidae > Macrobrachium > Macrobrachium rosenbergii. Next base: position 18,836,141 of record NC_089769.1, on the reverse strand, counting down.
GCCTCCTTTGGTCTTTACGTCGTGGCCTCCTTTGGTCATTACATCGTGACCTCCTTTGGTCTTTACATAGTGGCCCCCTTTGGTCTTTACATCGTGACCTTCTTTGGTCTTTACATCGTGGCCTCCTTTGGTCTTTACATCGTGACCTCCTTTGGTCTTTACATCGTGGTCTCCCTTGGTCTTTACATCGTGACCTCCTTTGGTCTTTACATCGTGGCCTTTGGTCTTTTGTGTCCTTTGGTCTTTACATCGTGGCCTCCTTTGGTCTTTACATCGTGACCTACATCGTGGCCTCCTTTGGTCTTTACATCGTGACCTCCTTTGGTCTTTACATCGTGCCCTCCTTTGGTCTTTACATCGTGGTCTCCCTTGGTCTTTACATCGTGACCTCCTTTGGTCTTTACATCGTGATCTCCCTTGGTCATTACATCGTGACCTCCTTGGTCTTTGGTCTTTACATCGTGACCTCCTTTGGTCTTTGGTCTTTACATCGTGGCCTCCTTTGGTCTTTACATCGTGACCTCCTTTGGTCTTTGGTCTTTCCGTCGTGGCCTCCTTTGGTCTTTACATCGTGACCTCCTTTGGTCTTTCGTGGCCTCCTTTGGTCTTTACGTCGTGACCTGTGGTCTTTGGCATCGTGGCTTCCTTTGGTCTTTACATCGTGACCTCCTTTGGTTTTTACATCGTGGCCTCCTTTGGTCTTTACGTCGTGGCCTCCTTTGGTCTTTACATCGTGACCTCCTTTGGTCTTTACATCGTGGTCTCCTTTGGTCATTACATCGTGACCTCCTTGGTCTTTGGTCTTTACATCGTGACCTCCTTTGGTCTTTACATCGTGACCTCCTTTGGTCTTTACATCGTGGTCTCCTTTGGTCATTACATCGTGACCTCCTTGGTCTTTGATCTTTACATCGTGACCTTCTTTGGTCTTTACGTCGTGGCCTCCTTTGGTCTTTACATCGTGACCTCCTTTGGTCTTTACATCGTGACCTCCTTTGGTCTTTACATCGTGGTCTCCTTTGGTCATTACATCGTGACCTCCTTGGTCTTTGGTCTTTACATCGTGACCTTCTTTGGTCTTTACGTCGTGGCCTCCTTTGGTCTTTACATCGTGACCTCCTTTGGTCTTTACATCGTGGTCTCCTTTGGTCATTACATCGTGACCTCCTTGGTCTTTGGTCTTTACATCGTGACCTCCTTTGGTCTTTACATCGTGACCTCCTTAACTGACAACTGTAGGTCCATGCAGTGCTTCTCGAAAACGAAGCTTCAATCACAATTCGAACACACCAAGCGATGTAAAAGAAAAAAAAATGGGAATATATGTAAAGCAAATTCAGTGTCAATTAATTTTTGTTCAAATGATAGTGCATCATGTATAGAAAATTTTTATTTATATTTCGTACATGAAAAATACACACACACAAGCCCACATACACAGACGCACACAGTATCTGTATATACGGGGCGAGTACATACCAGAATTAGTAGAGAAACTTACATACGCATATGACACTGGTTTGGTTACTCTCTCTCTCTAATAATAATAATACTAATAATAATGTGAATAATAATGGACCTAAGAGCAATCTTCCTTATGAAAAAGCCACTACACAAGCAAGACCTCCCGCAACATTATTTATAGGCCACGTCAAACAAATATCGCCTAGAAGTTTGGAGAACCGCACCACAATCTGCGAACTTCGTAAACACACAACCCTCTCCCATTGCATAAGCTCTTATTTTTGGGTTTTAATCAAATATCATCAACGACTTCAAACCTTACTCTAAAAGAAGCTAAACCTCCGGGCCGCGACTCATTCCCAGGGCCCGAGATGCATGATGCGCAAATCTACAAGCGCTAACCTTTAAATACAGACGCCCGATTCATTGACAGGGGCACACGGGAGAGGAGGAAGGAACAATACAAAGAGCAGCAACGAACAGAGGTGGGCAAACCCTTGATGAACACACCTGTACAAGAAGGCTGCGCCCACATCATTCCAGCCCGGCCTTTCATTAATACACGAACAGTCATTCATTCATTACTTTCATTTTCTGTGTGAGTGTGTGTACATAATATATATGTATGTATATATATATATATATATATATATATATATATATATATATATATATGTATATACATATGTATATAAATAAAAGAAATGGAGAGTACACACACGTACATCATTCGTAATCACATGACATTATGTAAGTTTGTACATGTATATGAAAGAACATTCACAATATGCATGACGTTATTCTTGCTCCCCTTCAGCAAAACAAAAAAAACGAAAAATAGCCACACATAAAGCTTTCCACGAAACTTTAATTACCGACGTTATTTTGAACACGGCTGTCAAGCCACACACACACACACACACACACACACACACACACATATATATATATATATATATATATATATATATATATATATATATATATATATATATATATAGTGTATATATATATATATATATCTATATATATATATATATATATATATATATATATATATATATATATATATATATATATATTCTAATCTACTGTCTGAGATACAGACACTAAACTCAGAGGATGAGGCTCAAACAGGGCCACTGTATATATATATATATATATATATATATATATATATATATATATATATATATATATATATATATATATATATATATATATATATAGTGTATATATATATATATATATATATATATATATATATATATATATATATATATATATATATATATATATATATATATTCTAATCTACTGTCTGAGATACAGACACTAAACTCAGAGGATGAGGCTCAAACAGGGCCACTGTCTGCCCGGGGCCGGAAGAAACGACAAATGAAGCAACTCCTGTGCAACACCGTCGATAAGATTCATACCAATCCTTACCTTCAGCTCGATAACGACGTGTGGGAGTGAATCTGTGCGCGAGCGCAGGAGCGAATGTAATCACATTTATAAGAGCGTATAATAATTACAGCGCCGACAGAAAAAACAAGGTGCCACTTATCCCATAAATAAAGTCTTAATTATTTCACCAGAGATGACGGGAGCTGCGTCATTTTAAAAGATGACAATGACCCCAAAATCCAGGTAAAAGCAATTTAACAGCGAGAGGTAATTTAGGCTTACCTGAATGAGAGAGAGAGAGAGAGAGAGAGAGAGAGAGAGAGAGAGAGAGAGAGAGAGAGGGGAGGAATTTCCTGAGAGAAATACGTAAAAACCATTTTAATATCTGCTACGAAAGAAACTCGATTTTACTAGGGATTATCATAAAGCGAGCATATGAGTAGGAGGAAGAGCGAGAGAGTGAGAGAGAAAGAGAGAAGGGGGAATGGGAAGTAGGAAGGGGAAGGGTGTGGGGGGGTGTGGAAGAAGTAACACCTGACATCGGATATCCGACCGCCCACGCGTTAGAGAGAGAGAGAGAGAGAGAGAGAGGAAGGGGGAAGCAGGTCAATAGTGCCACCATCATCGGCTCAGGCTCTCTCTCTCTCTCTCTCTCTCTCTCTCTCTCTCTCTCTCTCTCTCCACTGCGCTTCATTCTTGTCCTCCTTCGACACCATTTCTTCTATCCCCCCCCCCCCACCCCTCGCCCAATTCCTCTTTCCTACCACCCTCAACACCCAACACCCCCTTCCATCCCATCCTCTCTCTCTCTCTCTCTCTCTCTCTCTCTCTCTCTCTCTCTCTCTCTCTCTCTCTCTCTCTCTCCTAACTGGGGCATTATTTGGCCTCTGCTTTCCTTTCGCAACCATACAGCAAGCGTATTAATTTTAGTTGGTGCGCTATCCGACCTCGCATAGTATAGAAAACACTGATCTGTCTAAAAGACACTGAAGACACTGGCTGAATTACTTCCAGTTTCAGTAGCAGGCTGACAGTGAAGAAAAAACACGACCTTTCTTCCTCTGTGTACAAATCAATTTTAATATGCACAACTAAATATTCGGTATCAGGTCTCTAATTAGGGATGTCCGTACGGTGGCACGGCCTTCAGCTGGCCACACAAACAAAAATAAAAACAAAAACAATTGAAAACTATCTGCAACGGAAATGCTCAAGTTTGTTATTGCATTTCTTCGCTTTCCCAAATGACAAGAATTTCACGTTTTCACATTTCCATTAAAAAAACTCGCATATATACTCTGTATTCATTTATACATTTGCATATTCCACTTATATACTTGTTAATCGAATTTTTTTTTTTTTTTTTTGTTTGGGACGACTTTTTAATTCTCTCACCCATTTCCTCTTTTCCATCCAACTTATCACCCGGTAACTTCCAGACTTTGTCCAAAGCAAGACATGGCATTCCCGTAATACTGATACGAGTTTTAGGTTGAATTTCCATTACGCTTCAAGAGTTATCTGGCATCTAGCTTCCTGAAAAACTGAACTGAGAGCAAAAAAGAATGACCAATTGTGCAAATAAAAATAGTTTACGTATGTGAAGTTAGTGACGACAAGAAAGACAACAAATAGGTACCAGAACTATCAGACACAAATTTAGTACATATAAGTAGAGTAAATTAGTACCGTTAACTACGAGCGAAAATGTATAGGTGTATATATATATATATATATATATATATATATATATATATATATATATATACATATACAGTATATATGTCATGCTAAAGTCTGTTTTGTTTCCTAATATCATGCACTATATCTGGGATATGCTAAGACCCCACTCAGACTAAAAGCACCAGCACCTTCAAAATCTCAAGCAGCGTTCAATGCAAGTACTAGATTCATTTCGGTTCATGTTTGTATCGATATCAAACAGGCAGGGATATTCACGCCACAAAAAAATGCCTTGAAATCTGACGGCACGTGTGACTTTTCATAACGTCTATCTTTGAAACAGACGTCAACACAAAATGACTACAATATTCCTGGAAGAATTGCACAGGTAAATAAAGAAATAATTTAATGTGTACTTACCGTTAAATCTGCAAAAGCTGGGGACTGTTTACCAGACTATCCTTCAGCTGGGACAACTGAACTGCCTGACAACGATCCAATGAATATGATCCTGACGTAGTCTGGAAACACTATCTCATCCAGATCTGAAAAGTTAATAATAATAATAATAATAATAATAATAATAATAATAACAATAATAATAATAATAATAATAATAATAATAATAATAATAATAATAATAATAATAATAATAGAATGAGTCTCTAAATGGAGAAACAAATCCACAGTTATGTATATTTACATATTTTGAAAGATAAATCTGTACAGAAAGCTTTCGGTACAGATTTATCTTTAAATATATGTACAAACACATAACTGTGGATTTGTTTCTTCATTAATAACAACAATAATAATAATAACAGGGAGGGAGACCCTCCCTACAGGTATCATTAAAGCTGACGGCTGCTTCAGCAGCGTCCAGCGGATCATAAAGCTTTTCAGCTCTTATAGTGATTCCACTTTCTGTGGAGCAAAGATCAAGCAGTTATCGTCCTATATTCATATTATATATCCGCTGGAGGGTATGGACACATTAACAGGTTAACGTTTTACAATTCACAAGAAGCAAGGTCATAAAAGGCGAGGCTCTTGGATTGGATTATGATGAGATTGATGGCCCTTTTTTATCGGGAAAGCGGTCAAGGACAGTCGAGCACTCACTATGAGTCCGGTGCTCGTCACTAACTGGCCGATGCCTGGCCCATGAGAATCAGGCAACTGAGTGGGATGGCCAAGAGTACGTTATTTTTCTCTGCAGGACTCTCTTACAGCTTGTGTACATCTCAAGGTTTCCTAAACGCATGGGTCTCACCCTTATATCCCCTGCCCCTCTCGTGATCTATGCTAAAATGGCCCCCTCAAAAAAGATGGTTTAGCCATAGGATCCCCACACAGCATCCTCTTTACCAATTTTAACACAAACATTATCGAAGAACATGTGTACTCTTGTGTACCTAAGCCTGCCAACCGATGCAGATACACTGATGGTACTTTCGTCATGGCCCATAACAATCACGATGCACTAAGTCATGGACTTGAAAACTGTAGTCTCCTTTACTACATCTGAAAGGATTAAGAGTTTCCCTTTCAAGATTCACTCAAGGACAGCAAAGGAGGTGTATAATTACCATTTTTATTCAGAGAACTAATTCCCAACGTTCATTGTGGCAATTCGCACATAGGGATCTTGATCAGGAAGCCAAAGTACACACTAATAGAGGTTATTCAAACTGTAAGTTATTCTGACAGAGTACTTAAAAAAGTCTTCGATGAATGGTACAGCTCATGACCAGCTCCCAAGAAGGACAACCATTATCAAAATATTCTACCGTGCCTATATGAACATTCTCTGTATTAATCATCATAGGACACATCTCACATTCTAACCTTGCCCAGATAATTCTTCCTCCTTCAGCTTATTATAATGCCCATAAACACTGAGCCACAGAGCTCATAAACACTGAGCCTTCAGAGGCAAAAACCACCATTTCTGCCATTGCATGCTGCCCTTAGAAAGAACATCATCGTCTACCAGTTACAA
>NC_089769.1:18807083-18824583 GCF_040412425.1 Macrobrachium rosenbergii | reverse complement strand
CTTGCATGACTGTAAACGAATAAGTACAGAACCTAAGCTCCAACATCTAGGTTACGAAATTTCTCGATAAGGACCCTTGCGGTTAAGTCGGTGATTTTCCTTCGCACGTGAATCACCAAACCAAAGTTGATGACGGGTGTGGAATTTATCTCTCTCCTTGGGATGGAATGACCACAAGTGATACAGCCTCATCATTACAGAATGCCTCCTAGTTCCTGCTGCTAATATTTTTTGGTAGTCCCTTTACTTTTCTGTAAAAGCAAACTGTTGAGATGGCTTTGTCTGTCCGCCCGCTCTGTTTCTGTCCGCCCTCAAATCTGAAAAACTACTGAGGCGAGAGGGCTGCAAACTGGCATGTTGATCATTCACCCTCCAATCGTCAAACATACCAAATTGCAGCCCTCTAGCCCCAGTAGTTTTTGTTTTATTTAAATTCAAAGTTACCCATAATCGTGCGTCTGGCAACGGTATAGGGTATGCCACCATCGAGCCGTGGTTAAAGTTGCATGGGCCGCGGCTCATACAGTTTTATACGAAGACCACCGAAAGATATATGTTTTCGGTGGCCTTGATTGTACGATGTACAGAAAAAAAGAAACTTGGCGCATTTCCTACTTGTTTCTTATTCAAATTAAATATTTACGAACTGCTGCTAGTCCTTATCTTTCCATCTTGGTCTACCCCTGTTTCATATCATTGAAGGTGCCTATCAAAAAGCCTTCCCCAAAGTTCAAACGACAGAATCCTTAAGTGACTGCTTTGTGTCTGCACTCAAACTGCTTTTACTTGTGCCACAGTAAACAAAATCCTTGAGTCTATGCCTAATGGTCACTTTTTGCAGTACCTATGATCCCACAATCTTCCAAAAATTCATCGATATAGATCTGAAGATCACTTAGTTAGTTGTATGGACAATTTCCAAGCCACTAACGTCTGACTATTCCTTTTCTCTTTAAAACGACGTCTAGATTCTTACCCGACTCCTCTTAGCCACGTAACATAAGTCTAATCCTTCGGGCCAGCCCTAGGAGAGCTGTTAATCAGCTCAGTGGTCTGGTTAAATTGACTAAAGTATACTTAACTTTTATTCTATTTCAGTGATAATTAAAAAATACTACGTCTATCATCTTCCCAATTTTCACTGGTATTCCTCCGTGAAGGCATCTGTTCGCTTGATCAATGGCCTCCTTTCGATACCTTTCCTTCTCATATGGGAACATGCGAATGCTTCGACGTGACATTTTTCTCTTTCAAACCTTTCCCTGAAGTTCCCTCTCAGTGTCACTTACTCCTCTATGGGCTAATAATGTGGATCTGATCTAATGAAGATATAGATAGTATCATGGACTCAGGCAGCCAAAACTAGATGCAGTTCACCACTTCCGAGCAAAAATGTCCAATTTATCTCTGTACCTGACTGCTCATTAGCTTCTCGTAACTCTCAATGATTTAGAAATTGAACTCGACACACCTTGGCCATGAAAGTAACAAGCAAAAAATGCGCCCAAGTTTCTCCGGCGCAATCGAGTTTTCTGTACAGCGCATAATGCTGTATGAAACTCTCAGCCACGGCCCGGTGGTGGTCTGTGTCGTTGGCACCTATAGAGGTGCCAGAGTCACGATCATGGCTAACGTTAACCTTAAAATAAAAAAACTACTGAGGCTAGAGGGCTGCAATCTGGTATGTTTGATGACTGGAGGGTGGATGATCAACATACCAATTTGCAGCCCTCAAGCCTCGGTAGTTTTTAAGATCTGAGGGTGGAGCCAAAAAGTGCAGACGGACAGATAAACAGCCATCTCGATGGTTTTCTGTTACATTAAACTGAAAAGTAATATACCTCTGAGAAGCGGCCCCGGTCCTTGTCAGGTGTACTGTCCTTTTCGACAGAGTGGAATCAGAGCCTGTCCTCCATTCTTCACAACCATATTCTTCTTATTCACTTCCACTTTGTCGTAAGGTTGGTGCTCTCTGCTTTTCTGCACTAATTCCATACAGCCTTCACCTCGTGATTTTGTAAGAAACACGAAGAAACTGCTCCACCTGGGAGATGCGCCTCAGGTTTCAATCTCCCTCATCAATCGAGGGGAAATTGTGAATCTCAGCCTCGATCAATCTGATTATTCTTTCATCTTCCTCATCTCCAAGTATGGAGCTCTGACCCCGCCCCATTTTTCGTATTTCCTTAGTCTCTTGCTCCGTTTTAATTCCAGAGGTATTCTGTCATAGAATTAGATGTAAGGCCCTCCTACCATGAAACACAGGAAAAGTAAAACCGTAAGGAGATGCAAGGCGACCGAAAAGTACTTCCAAAACCAAAGACCATACGAATGTACAAAAACACTGCAATTCGTAAACCTTAGAGTGGACTAATACGATTGGTAATTATTCAATTATGGTGAATGCAACAATACATGCTGGTGTTCTTGTGCTGATCTGAGATGCACAAAAGAAAGAGGGGAAGCATATTTCATAAAGGGAGACTTAAAATAAAAATGATAAAAGCACTGTGTAGAGAAACAAAACAAAATTGAAGAAGAAGAAGAAGAAGAAGAAGAAGAAGAAGAAGAAGAAGAAGAAGACGACGAAGAAGAAGCGACAGGAAGAGGTGGGCCGTGAAGCACTCACGCACACATGCACGCACGCACGCATCCACACAGTAGGAAGCGATCGATTCAGAGAGATGTGTGGGAAGATTAGGTGCCAGGGGAAGGAGGAGGGAGGAGGAGGAGGAGGAGGAGGAGGAGGAGGAGGAGGAGGAGGAGGAGGAGGAGGAGGAGGAGGAGGAGGAGAGAGCCTTCGGGAGGTAAGAGAGGAGGAGGAGGAGGAGGAGAAAGAAGAAGACTAAGGAAAAGAAAGAGGAGGGTATCAAAAGAGGGGTACTAGTACCGCCATGGAGGGGGGAGGGGGAGGAGAAGGAATGACTTCCCCTAACCCGAAAAAGAGGCCGACATTCAGTTCGACCAAATGACCTCCCATGGCCCCGACACTGCCACTTCGGATCCCCACCTGCTGAGCAAACATCTCTCCCTTGCCCCCCTTCCTCCCTCAACGTTTCCAAACCTAAACGACCCCTTCAATGTCCCTAACGATAGGGACTAACAAGCTCTCAGCTTCTAAACACCTTGCAGCAAAACTAGGATCCGCAGTCGCTGCAAAAGATGGCCCAGAAAAATTTGGCATGCGAAAATCGTTACGAGATGAATACACAGAGCAGCGCAGGAACACCAATAATCAGCATGATGGAAAAGCATTAAAATAAAAATACGGGAAGACAAATTCACATTCGCTCTGTAGGAGCACTTTTGTATGACATCGACTACTATTCATCCAGCCACAGCCAAAGGCACTAACTACAAGAACTGCCTTGGAATCTCAGCCATGTCAATAAAGCACGTATAACAGAGAGGGAATAAACCTTGCGCATAAGTCTTCCAGAAAAATGCACTGAGGTTTGACCGCTGACCAAACTAAGCAGGACTAAACTGACCTATTAATATAACAATCTAAAGGTTATCACCGTTTATTATCAGAGAACCCGTCAATTAGGGACACATAAGATTTATAAAAAAATCTAGTAAAAACGTAGAAAACAAAATCCAGTCTTACACTACCACGGAAGGTAAACCATCAGAAAAATTACCTTAAAGATACAAACGAATTACAAAAACTAAACCCTAATGATTTATATACCAATAAATTGGTCAAATATATGAAATAAATAATTAAGATTATAGTAAAATTAATAATAATTAAGTAGATAACCTGAAACAAAACTCTACGAAATTCATTCTTTTCACCAACATAATTACAATCACAACCAAACAGAATACTTACACAAAAGCAATTAACGTCGTACTCGGAAAACATAAACTTAAAACTAGTGTTTATCGAGCAAACTTATGATTAAATGAGTAAAAACAAAACTATCACCATCAGAAGAAAAAGATAATATAAGATCTTTTAACTGCTATGAAATATATGTCACCTACCATTCGGTAACTAAAAAACACGACAAATTACTTAAGAATTAGAAATAAAGGAATAAAAAAACTGGCATTAATAACAACTTAAAATAATACAAATTCTTGGGGAACAACATTGCTTGCGGAAGGGACTTTAAGGAACAAAAAAAAAAAAAAACAATAAATGAGACTGTAAGGGATAAACATTCTCCAATTGTATTTACATGGGAGGAAACTGTGAAAAACTTCATATGCACGGCAAGAGGGTCAAAAGGAACAAAATCAATAATCCTTGCTAAAAAAAATATCTTCAATTATATTTTTAAAGGAAACCCTCTGACTACTGGCTCTCTCTCTCTCTCTCTCTCTCTCTCTCTCTCTCTCTCTCTCTCTCTCTCTCTCTCTCTTTAAATTTGGATTTGCTCGCTCGGTTTAATAACGCTCCCCCCCCAACAACACACACACCCGTATACACACGAACGCTAACAGAAAAATCTCAGATAAAAGGGTGCACAAAACACGGTAAATTACCATTCACAGGAAATGCATGAAACAAATTCACACCACTAATCAAAATTTATGTAAAAATCATCAATTACCATAAAAATGAATGAATAAAGAGCAGAGTAAATAAGTACATAATCTCTTCAGTACCATACGATCTGTTCAGAGGCTCAATTTCTAGGCATCATTTGGTCTGAGGGGGAAGCTTTTCCAAGCACGCACACAGACGGTTCCCACAAAACGCCAGCACCATTAAAACGTATGACATGCCAGATAAGAATCGAGGTAACGTTTGAAATGCAGCCTTAATAAAAGGCCATCTAAACCATCATCGTTACTTCCCGAATATAACAATAACGTCAATTGTTCTGGAGGAAATAAAGACCCACTTACTGCACGATAACAGGGCCAACATTCGAGATGGCATCTTTTGCAGACGTGTAATGACAGGGAATTTCCTGACAGCATTCTGATGCACATAGCTTCCCCCAAGTAAATGGTACAGCAACAACGACAAGCCAACTCAGGGGAATAACCATCGAGCTGCCAATGTGATCAGATGCCTTGACCTCCCTGAAAGACGAACAAACAAAATGTTATACCTGGGGATCGCTGACGTCATGGGAAGTCTCGACGAGCCTCGCCCTCGTAACACACAATTGGTTGACTGGTATACTTCTTCAAACTGGCGTCGTAATTCCTCAGGTCATCCACGATGAAAATGGTGAATAATTCCTAAGGTCATCCACGCTGAAAATGGTGAATAATTTCTACAAATTAATAATGAAATGAATATTAATTTGTAGAAATTATTCATCTTTTTTCTACTGGGGACAACAAAATCTGCAGTGCACGGACTGTGAATCTCAGTTATCGTCTTAGCGGATAAATTTTGTTTAATCGTTTAAACATTGTGATACGTAATATGACGCAAGCATCACAAAGGGCATGTTGCTTACTCGTATAAAAAAAAAAAAAGGACCTGATGAAACCGAGGCTAGGGATATTTATGCCTTCCGTATTCAGGCGAGGCATTGGCCCCCTGAACCAGAATGAGTCTGCATCCATACTCTTCCACATGAAGTACCGCCGAATATGAGCACTAATTTACAACGGAGACGAGAGAGGAACACTCTTATCTAAGGACCTTAATTGCGATTCAAAGCACCCTGAGCACAAGAGATTATTTGTTAAACCTACCAAGAGTCGTTGTAGTTTAGATAAGAACTCTATCATGAACTACCTGGTGCCTAAATGTGGGTTTACGTCTCCTGTGAATAACAAAACCACACACATTACACTATTTTATATAAGCAACCAAGAGAGAGAGGAATAATTAGCCGGGTGGTGTTGACAACAGCAGTCACATGACAGGATCAAAGGAAATTCCCAACGCTTTTTCCAAGTCTTGAGAGAAAGCAGCGAAAAGGAAGTGACATTGCACCCTTTTTCACTTGATTACGACCAATATTAATTACTAAGAATTTCAACGCACGAAAGAATCCAATATCAATAATTATTATAGTACGTAATATCTAAACAAGAGATGAAATTTAAGACTTGGAGGAGTCTGATAACGACAGTGCATCCATAATTTGGTCCGCTAACCAAATAACGTCATCACAGTTTATAACACGGATGTCAAATCAGCCATCCGTTCTTGATATTATGACCTCACAGGTACTTTCTCTTACTTCTTGTGCTTCATAATAGCCACTCTACTTAGGTTCAAGTCTTGTCACTGTGTATCAGATATTGGCATATGCAATGGTAATTATACATAACAGCAATGATGGAAATAACCCTTCATATCATGTATATTTAGCATTGCAGATGTCAATATGTAATGTACAATGACAATACTTGAACCTAAGTACGAGTTGCTATTATGAAGTTAATAAGAAAAAGTTCTTACAATTTTATAACAAGGATAGAAGACTGATTTAACAACTGTGTTATAAATTGTGATGGTGTTATTTAGTTTGCCGACCAAATTACGGATGCACCAACGCTATTAGACTTCTGCAGGTCATAACTTTCATGTAATGTTTAGATCTTTTAGATATTTTCTATCACTAGTGCACCCCGTAGAAGAAAGGGTCTGGCAATGAGGGTGGAGATCAACTGTTATTTTCGTACGATTTCCTCCTCATTCCGATCTTATTTTAATCTGAACCAACCTGTTCATCCTTCAATAGACGGATACCAGCCATCTAGGATCCCTGTTCCTTAGGTCCTATAATCACCTCTTCAGCAGCAGAGCCTTTGGATAGATAGACGGACATCAGTTTCTTGTTCCAATGTTCACCGCAAACTACCTACTCTCCCATTCTTTCAAATACAGCTACACTTGCACCTCAAGTGAACCTGTTCAACTTCTTTTTTACTTTCTTGCTCACATTTACATGCAAATCTTTTATATCTCCTTCTACAATGGACATGGGACAATAATCAAAATCGCAATTCTGATCAATCTATCATCATCTTTTGAAATGAAGTCCAGTTAATTTTTATCTTAAGCAAAATCAATCCTTTTTCTCCATTACCACAAAATACATGATCATTTTGAACATCTGCTCTTCTCATTTCTCCATCCAGAAAAAGCCCTCTTCTCTGCACCTTTCATCAGCTTTTACTCCGCTCCTCACATCATACTTTTCAGCTTTCCTAATACAATGATAATTCCTGTAAACCCTACTTTGGTGCACATTAAAGAGGCATGATCTGTTAATGTTACATCTATCATCAGCCTTTTTTACCCGAGTTGGAAACCGTTCATTTCTCCTAAGGTCAGTAACACCATTTTTTATGTATAAGCAGTAAAAATAAATCTAATACCTAATATCTGCTACCTAAATTGAATAGTACAATTGTCAAAATTTGTTTAACCCCTATATTAAACGATTCATCTTTTTGACCACGTACCATCTATTACTTTGAGTGTGTCACTTATTCATTTTTTGTAGCGTATAGGGCCTTATAATGCCTTCATATCTTCATCTACCACAACTGTACCCTTGCTCCTTCGTTTTCATTTCCTAATACAATAATTCTTCTTTTCTTTTAGGTACAAGTTTTCGATATGACATTTCGCTTCCTTCTGATATGTCCCTTTTTAGAATTAGTTTCATTTCAACCATAAATAGCTTATGATTTAAATTATGTACGGTGTTCTCATCAGTCTTAAAATGCTTCTGATACTATATTAGCAAAAGTATGATTCATCTTATGTCTTTTTGCTTCCATCCTTGTATACTTACCTCTCTCTCTCTCTCTCTCTCTCTCTCTCTCTCTCTCTCTCTCTCTCTCTCTCTCTCTCTCTCTGTGTCTCCAAAAAAAAAAAATTCAGCAATCAAAGACAGTTTACCGTTTATAAAATTGGCAAGTCCTGTAACTTTGTAATTTCTCGAACGTGGCTCAAGGTATTCCACCACTCGACTGTACTGTACTTCCCTCTGCCTGACCCAAATGTTGGATTTTAATTTCATAATCCCTGATGACTTGCAACTTTTCTTCCCTTCTTCTGATTTCCTGGCTGTTTGTATCACCACTGTCCGGTGCATCGTCATGTTAACGGGTAAAATTTCAAAAATAAGAAACAATACAAGAGAAAATCCACAAATACCAAGTGTACGTGCAATTTTACCAATACACTGTAAACACTGAGTGAAGTTGTAAGGTCAAGAGAATTACCACAGCAAATACATAACCAATAAGTTAAATAACTTTAGTCCTTATTTCATACTATAAATATGATGTAAGTAAATAAAAAAAAGGCATCACCCACACATCAAACGTTACTTTCCAAATAGTCTAGCTGAGGCTGACTGTATCCAATACACAATATTCAAATTTCAGTCCAAGAATTTACACATAATATTTCATACCGGCTTTTCGATTAATATAAGGTCTCATTGGTTTGCTAAGACAATGTTTATATTCTGTGTGACATTTATACACTTACGTTCAAGTTCCGAGTGACATTTCTTCTTCGATGTTAAAATTAAATGCGACATTTCTGCAAGAATATTTTGCGACGTCGTTCGTCACTGATATAATCATGAAAGTTTGTTTAAGACTTACATCAAATCCATTATAATACGGTGAAGAAATCCTCTGCAATTCGAACATCACCAAAGTTGCTGATGCAAATTATATAAATAAGATTATAACTACACGATCAAACTTCGTTCAAGGCGATTAATCAATAAATGAGAAATCTCTCTCTCTCTCTCTTTCTCCAAAAACAACTCAATACCACGGGTAAAATATTAATGATGCCAATTAAAATAGTTTCACAACCTTTATCAAATAAAGGAATACTTTGAACTGTTTTAATTTTAGAGTTCACGGCTCAGTCTGACTCGTTCTAAATTTATATAGTTCGTGGTTAAGCTTCATTTGAATTAGTCCTCGGTTTATTGTCAATACTTACTCAGTCAAACTGCGGTGAACGGGTTCTCGACTACACAGTTCACGGGTAGCGCTGGGTGTATTTTTTTTTTTTTTTTTTTTCGTCGTTTAAGCTGAGGATTCTGTGGAGCGGCTTTAATATTATCTTTTTCTTTTCCCTTGGATCAGTGCTTGGTGTTAACAGGTCCAATGTAACAGTACTTCATTCACTGTTGTTTCTTAGTTCTGGCAAAGGTTTCAGATCATTGTGAGGGTTATCAGGTGAGTGCAGTAGCCGCCAGTTCGTTCTAAATTTCTCAGTTCAGTGCAATATCTTAGCTCTCAGTTCCGTGGAACGTTGCAGTTCAGTGCATAATCTCTCACCTCATGTCATTAAAGCAATTTTAAATGATTGTATATTCTTCGCTAGCGGGGCAACATATCAGTTGATATCTAAACAATCTTACGCTGCTGAAACAATAAATTTTACTCCGTTACAAGGCTAGACGCTGCCCTAACGGTCCTTTTATTAGACTGGATATAAAATTTAGGCCAAAGACCAAGCGCTAGGATCTAAGTTGTCATTAAGCGCTGGAAAAAATATTAAGGATGAAACTTACTATTAAAAAAAAAACCTGTATACGATCATACGCACACGTGCCAACGCAGATTAATACATTCCAATAAATACATTTACACAGACTTATACACTCCAATAAAGACACTCAAACCAACTTAGTAACAATCATGCATGCATATAGTTAAAATCAAAACAAATCCATATATATTATATAAATGTATGTACGTACTGAATGTGTGTGTGTATGTGTGTATGTTCCAGCATAGCTCTGAAACGAATTGAGGGATTTCAACCAAACTTGGTATAAATATGACTTACTATCTAGAAAAGAGTACTGTGGGGGTAAGACATCACTAGCACCAAAGGGCACCAAAGAGGAAGGGGGTCGGAAGGGCTTCCCTGAAATGGGCTGGTTCTGCTCCTAGACTTAGTAACTAAATAAACTCTGCAAACTTATCATACCTAATTTTGGTATACTGTACATATGACTTACTATTTGGAAAAGAATAGTGTGGGGGGTAAGGCATCACTGACACCAAAGGGGGTGGGGTGGGAAGGGGGTGACATGTAAGAATAACTGAAAACGACAGATATTAGTGTCTAATCCATAGTTTTCGAGGTCGCTGAGATGAATGGTGACACTCCTGGCGCCCTTTCAATCCAAGTTCAGCCCCAGGGAGGGGTGAAAAATAAAATGTCAAAAACGACAGACATTAGTGTCTAATCCATAGTTCTCGAGTTGCTGAGATGAATAGTAACACTACCGATGACCTTTAAGTCCAAGTTAAGCCCCAATAGGAATGGGGGATGAGCAGAGGTGAAATATAAAATGTCAGGAGAGAGAGAGAGAGAGAGAGAGAGAGAGAGAGAGAGAGAGAGAGAGAGAGAGAGAGAGAGAGTGAGTTTACCAGTTGTCATTCAGTTTTCCCTGGCAGCGCCGGATTGGTCAGCTAGTAAAACATATAACATGAAATCTTAATAGCTACATAAAAGAGAAAAATCTATATCAGATTATACAGATTTATATCCTTTAAAAGCCATTAAGCTTAATACGTCACAGTTATCATTTAAAATTTCAGTCATATCTTTGCCATTCAAATGGTGTCTGCACAACGTACAATGATCAAACTGACAATCCACCAGTATATGCTCCACATTCTGGCTGGTCTGACAGTGAACACACACACTGGAGGATTTCTCTTGATAGGATAAAACTACACTGAAGAGGAATGACCAACCTAACGATCATAAAATATTCGTTTTTTCAGCGATTATGACAAGAATGAGTTTCCTTTATATGACCGTGTTAACCTTTTTTCGTCATCAGTGTTCTCTGGATCCACATAAATGAAACGACTCCATGATTTAATGCAATGATTCTTTTCTCTTGGAAGCTAAACCATTTTGGAAGTACTCAAGGCTTTCCTTAAAAATATATGTATTTCTGAGCTTTCAAATCTTTAAAGATATGGGAATATATAAATCTGTTCTTAAAGGGGTCTCATCAACAGGGATTTAAGGTTTAAGAAAAAATCTTGAAAACATGTCTAAAATTAGAAAAGATATGAAAAGATAAGTGAAAATAACAGAAATTAGGGTTGAAAAGAATTGACAGAGATTTCCTAGCTGGAGTCCGCTCCACGAAGAATGAAGAGCTCTTTGCAAGTTTTCGGAGGCCTCTATTCTTAACCACAAGCTTCAGCATATTTGCACTGAAGAAATATTTCTAATTCCTGTGCCACTTGCAAGTGTGAAGAGTTAACCTCATTAAGTACATCACACATAAGGAATACCTTCCAAGGAGTTCTTGGTTTGTAACAAAAAGGGGGCACACTCTAACACTAATATTAAACATTTTTGATCTCAGAAACTTCGATGGAGCCAAATACCCTTCCAAACTTGGAAGATTAATCAGATCTCACAGACTTCCACTGGAAAATATTTCTATTCATGTAGTAATAATCATCGGACCTCGCCCTATGTGGGGGTAACGCTTGACCACACATATAGTTTTTTTGTTTTATTTTATCTAAACATATGTAATAATTATCACAACAGTTTAAATGACGCTCAAATAGGAGTCAACAGAAATCCTCGAACTTTGGAAAATTACAGTAGCAGAAAAATCTGCGGCAAGAACTATCCAAATTTCACTTACACTTTTTTTTTTTTTTCTTCCTATTCCACTACATCCTTCTCAACGTTACAATTAAAAATATTTTTACTTCTGACATAAGGAGTTTTATCAAACTGACTAGATAATTACCCTCATAGTTATTGTTATGGCTTGGCCCAGATTCCCAAGGAAGGCATTCCTTTAAGACCTGTCATCGCAACCGTAATGGCCGCCTCAATGATCCCTGCTTAGCAAATACTTTAGCAAGTTTCGTTGGTAAAATGTCGAGCTCACATTTGTGAGACACCCTTGATTTCATAGATAAACTTCCGCGACGCGGTTGTGTTGTTGGTTATAGGTTTAGCTTGGATTTTGTCCCTCTCTTTAGCAATGTTATTCTGCAACTTGTCCTGGATAATTTTGTAATACTTGCTGAAGGTGCACCCTCCATTATTCGTTGTTAAATATTGAGATCTTATTAAAGTGTGACTCGAAACTTGTATATTTGAATTTGAAGGAAACTTTTTTCTACAAAAGGCTGGAGTTTCTTTGGGACCGTCTCCTCCAATATTAGCCCGTTTATGCACGGAATTTTTTGAGAGATTATTTGTGGAAAGATTACCTGATGATCTCAGACCTTATGTATATGTACGATATGCTGATATTTTTATTGTCTACACACCTGATTAAAAGTGTTCCAACACATTTTTTGTCGTTTTTGAATAATTATGTTCCATCCATTAAGTTCAGAGCTGAAATATAATTAGATCATAAATTACCTTTTTTTAGAGCTTGTAGTAAATAGATACGAAATTAGTAAGTCCTTTAAATATTGTTTACAAAAATACACATTCTAATTCTTATGAAGTCAAGATTAAGAGTAACGTAATTTCTAATCGATTTTATCATGGTTGTCGCGTGTGTGATCCATGTGTTTTGCAAAAAGGAGCTAAACTTTCTAGTTACCAGCTTGAACAAACTATGTTATCCAAAATATTCAATAGAAATGTCTCTTTAGGGCTAAGAGATGTATTATCTTCTAAAGGGAAAACCTAAAAAGCCGTCGTTTCATAGATCACTTTCACTCACTTTCAACAAGAAACTTCAAAGAATTGCGTAAAGGCTAAATATATATAAAAAAAAGGGCGCAATATTGCCTTTCAGTACCGTAGCACTATCGGGAGAAAAATCACCAAAAACAGCCATATAAATCATCTGAAGATGTTGGTGTTTAAATTGTTGGTTGCTCTGATTGTGCTTCCTGCTGTATTGGGAAAAATGGTCGTTTTTTGTTAAACGTAAAAATGGGACACATTTCAGCAGGTAATTTGGGAAATAATTACAGTTCTATAGCTCGGCACCCCTGGCAAAAGAATCATAAAATTGATTATAAATATGTTCAGTTTATAAGTAAATTCTTTGACTGAACCTACGAGGACGTATTGAAGTCATCCTTATTATTACCTTAAATAACAGCATTCACGGAAACTTGGGTATTGTTGAAAACACAATTACACGAGAAGAAATATGCAAATGCGCTGGTATTCATGACTTGAGAAATATTTAGTCTTTGACTTTCTTGAAAAATCAAAGATCAAAGAACCGTTTTAGAACAAAATCACCTTGTTGACTCTTTAGCAGAAGATTGCAGATTTCTTCCGCCGAGAAGGTCTCGAAGAATTTTAGAACTGATGACACGGGCCCAACAGCCTCATTACTACCGTCACTGTTTACAGTTTTTGCTTTTATTTTTGCCTCCTTGCTTTACTTTGTTCCGCGAGTTGTTTGTCATACCTCGCCTTAATGAACAAATCCACAGAAATTGGACGAAAAAGACTAGAAAAATCTCTAAAGTTATATATATATATATATATATATATATATATATATATATATATATATATATATATATATATATATATATACACATATATATTGTGTGTATACATACATACTATATCACATAACAGCCTAAAGGAGAAACTTCGACCTTCCGTGGACGGACTCGAACCTAGCGAATGGGCGCAAGAAGTTCCAGCGAGGACGCTGCATGAAAAATTCTTTATTACACACTTCGATATGGGCTTTCAGTGATTACCTTATCCTGAGAGGTGCGAGAAAGTCGAGAACTTAAAGAGGTTATTGTGGCCACCAAAAATACATGTAGCAGGTAAGTAGTTTAGTAGATGTATATGTATTTAGGTGTGTATGTATGTGTGTGTGTATATATACACGCATATATATATATATATATATACATATATTTTTTTTCGACGGCCACAATAACCTCTACAAGCTCTCGACTTAAAAGAATTTTTCATGCTGCGTCCTCGCTGGAACTTTTCGCGCTGATTGGCTGGGTTCGAATCCGTCCACCGAAGGTGAAAGTTTCTCCATTAGGCTATTAAATGACATATATATGTGTGTGTGTCTGTGTTTGTGCGTGTGTAATCAATGCTAAAGGTAGGCATGTGGCTATCTGTTGCGTAAAATAAATGGTTTAACCATCCTTAAAATTATAAGTACATGCCTCCTTGCCTTCGGGTTTTCCAGCATAGGAAATCCGACTTAAACCACTCGACCGCCTTCATTATGAAACGCTTTTCAAGCCCATTTAAAGAACCCAAATACCGACCCAGTCGAAGTTGCAATTAACTGAGCACGACAGCGGAAAGACAGCGGAATGATGGAAAGCAATGCGGGCATCGAATTGACAACTTTACCCTGCAGATCCATGCAATGCGGTCTACGTAACGGAGCATATTTCACCGCAATGATGGATGAAGTAGAAGCTCTCACCCGTCTAGACTTGGCTGTAGGTGTGCGCTAGTGCACAGGTGGCTCAGCTTTCACTGGAACCTCAAAGATCGTCCAGTCGCTTCTTACAGTCTAGGTGTTTTCTGGAACCAAAATACTCGGCAAAAGTGTGTGTATAATATATTAGAAGGAGGCTTCAGCGTTAACAAGATAAAAGCTGCTGTCACGATTAAGTTTCAGCTGCTATATCATGGATGAACCTCCTGTGCAGAAAACTTTCTCCAACATTAGCCGCTTCAAACATCCTGTCAGAAAGTTCTTCAGCAGAACGTCGACACTTCTACGAACACTGAGCCGTGCAGCTCTAAGATGTGCGCACTGTCGCGTCTCCTGGATGTTACGGTCCTTCCTTTCAGTACCTTTTGACTCTACTCATGCAGCACTTCGAAGTCTTTCTCTCCTCTTCCTTCATAACACTTCGGAACTGCAAGCTTTTCACAGACATGAATATGCTTACCATGATATTCTTTCTTACCTACTACACGATATGGTCGTTATTATCGCTGGGTTCGCATTCAGAGCAGCTTAAATTCAATCCTTCACCAAATCAGTAGAAGGTCGATCAGGGGTTCGCCAAACTGTTTCCAGTGATTCCTAATCAAACTGAGCTTCCTCTTAACAGTACTTGTAAATTTTCCATTTTATTGGGATTTTAACTCATTTTACACCTTTTCCCATACCTGGTCTGATAGCTTCATGATTTTATCTTTTTTCAGGAACATTTTTTTTTGTTTCTGAAAAAAGTGGACACACTTATTTTACTCGATGCGGACACACAAAAAAAGCCACGACGAGGAAGGAAGACTCAGAAAGTACCGGTGAGGGCGCGTCAAAACCGGGAGCACAAGGCCAACTCTCCCACCGGGCATCGAGGAGACATGTCGGGGAGAGACTGAATGACGAAGCTCAACAACAAAAGCTGGAAGGGGGCCTGAGCTCCCCGTGGCATTCTGTTTGTTGGCCTCAAAGGAGAGCAGTGTGGGAGGACGGGAAAAATAGGGCCAGACTAATAATGGAAACTTTCACGGCACCGACAAACACCACCAACCTTCTGAGGTGAGAAAAAAAAAAAAAAAAAATAACGTAATGACGAAATCAAGCGATTTTAATCGTACTCCACAACTCTTCAAAAGCAGAAAGGAAAGCTTCCTCCTCATTCTATTTGTAAAAACAGGCACGCCACAGCAAAAATCATTCAGTCACTAAAAAATAAACAAACTCAGCCGAAGTGAAAAGGTAAACGGGTGAATAAACATTTAAATATAGAAGGTGACCAGCGACCATGCGCGCTCTCTCGGAACAACAGGTATTTGGAAAAAACAACGTATTGCCTCGTCGTCGTCGTCAGCAGGCGTCGCATGGACTGATCAAAAGCCGGCCACCCTATTGAAGTGCACATGATATTGATTCCAATAAACGAACATAACACCTCTGCACAAAGAGATCTCCACAAAAGGTTTTAATGAAGGCATGTCATATGATAATGATGTTTTTTTACGTTCATTTCCACACGCTTGCGTTTTACACACAAACACACACATATATATATATATATATATATATATATATATATATATATATATATATATATATATATATATATATATATATATATATATATATATATATATATATATTGTGTGTGCTTTGCAGTCGAGTTCACAATTTTCAAGGCCATGTCCGAGTCCAAGTCCAGACCGTTCGAGTCCCAAGCACGCCTCAAGATTCAATGTCTGACTTTGCCTCTGAGTCGACACGATGTTTTCAAACACCAGAATTCTGATTTCTACCATAATCAATAACTCAACCGATCAATCAATCAAGAGGTCATTAACCACAGTAAACTAGTCTACATAATCAAACAAATGCCTGTAACTTAGGGTGCAGAAACCAACTTTTTTTCAAAGAGCCACTCGTAACGAAACATACAATGCATTAAGTATTACCGCTACGTGAAATACTTAAAATGATACATTCGATACGTCACTCATTACCTCCACTTCTACGATAGTTCTACCACCAATGCAATGCTTTGACTTTCAAATGTTAAAACTTTAATAGAAAGTCTGCTTAACGGGATTTCAGTAAACTAAAGTGAGGTTGGAGGTTCCTCAACAGAATACCCAGGGGACTGCACTCTAACATAAAAGTGTGGTTTACCCTAAGGGAATCTATTAAAAAATACACAGCACGGGGAAACAGAAATTTATAATTTACGTATTCATAACAAGTCGATGATATGAATGAGGCAATTCTTAATAGGACAACGTAGATTAACCGATTACGTATCTGTCTGCTGATCGAACGGACTTAGCCGCTTTCCCGACGCTTACCAAGGATAATACCCATGAAGATGAACGATCAGAAAGTAGAATGATTAATCAAAGCCATCGTTTTCTGTTCGTGAACTCCTAAGAGGCAAGAATTCCCTCGGCTTATGCAATGATTTAAAAGATTTAATGTCCTCACCAACTTCAGTATTGTTGAGAGAGAGAGAGAGAGAGAGAGAGAGAGAGAGAGAGAGAGAGAGAGAGAGAGAGAGAGAGAGAGAGAGAGAGAGAGTTGCTTTACTCATTCAAGACTGGAAATGAAGGTCAAATACGATCAGACAAACCATTCTTGACATGTACTGTAGTCTCTAGCTGTTTATGTTCTACATTCCAGGATTCCGGGACTCTAAGGTAAGTATATCTTAGTTTAACCAGACCACTGAGCTGATTAACAGCTCTCCTAGGGCTGGCCCGAAGGATTAGATTTATTTTACGTGGCTAAGAACCAACTGGTTACCTAGCAACGGGACCTACAGTTTATTGTGGAATCCGGACCACATTATGACGAGAAATGAATCTCTATCATCCTCTAATTCTTCATTGGCCGGTCGGAGAGTCGAACGCTGGGCCAACAGCGTGCTAGCCGAGAGCTTTGCCCACCCCTCCAATGAAGAACTATCCCGGACTCTAGCACAGATACCTGTCATTCAAACCTGAGCAAGTAATACAAACCAGTTTGCAAATGAATTCAGAAGCTTGTATCGATATAATGTATAAAATACAAAACCAGGGGAAAAAATAAACGACTGAAGTTTTCATAAACGTCAGTTTGTTAGACCCAAATATAATCTGTAA
>NC_089769.1:18752083-18802083 GCF_040412425.1 Macrobrachium rosenbergii | reverse complement strand
AGCACCTAGGTACTCAATCTTTTGTGGTATGATAAAATGTTATAGAATAAACATATGCTCTAATGACAAGGATTAGAATTAAAAAAAAACTGCACACTGTATAAAAACAAATCACTGGTTACACTTTACATATGTACCAAAACCTCTACTAGCAAAATAAGTAACATCTTGTGGAGTGTATCGGCCATAATTCATTAACACTAACATCAACAGTCGTCATTCACAATATTAAAATAATAAAAAAAAAAAATTACAGTGACTGTACCAAACGATATCCCATCACGTATTAAAAAAAAGGACATACACCTCTTCCCCCCCCAAAAAAAAAGCTTCCCACCAGGTATTTTATAAAATCATTCATTGAAAGTGAAATAATGTAATAATGGAACATAAAACGGGAAAGATGATAAAACTAGCATACAGCGAAATCTTTTCATTTTCCACTTGGATTTGGCCACCTCATACGAAATGAAAAACTCATAAATGGCCTTCAGGTTGCTGTGGGGCAGTCCGATTTTCAGGAAGCGCTGTCCACCGAAGAGGAAAAATATCTTCTTGTCTGCTTGAGTACTTACTCATGAGTAAGGACTGTCAGTATTATTATCATTTCAGGAAAGGGGCGACTATCATCTCGATACTATCAGTAACGGTGATGACTGTTGTACGCAGTAGCCCTTAACATCGCACTTTCAGAGTGTGTGTGTGTGTGTGTGTGTGTGTGTGTGTGTGTGTGTGTGTGTGTGTGTGTGAGAGAGAGAGAGAGAGAGAGAGAGGGTGAAATGAGTATTCATCAATATCAATTCATTCCACGAGACAAAAATACAATACAGAAAAATACGCAATTACTAAATACGCAGTTCACTGACAAGCCCACAGGAAAGGCAGGAATAGAGTGAAAATGACAAGGAAAGTGCAATGGAACAGAAGAGAAGTGGGAGCTGGGGAACAGGAGGAGAAGAGACAGTCCACTTCCGGCTCTCACTTCTGCCCTTTAAAAACCTTCCCCAGAGTCTCTCTCTCTCTCTCTGATATTACCAAGTTCTTCTTTAAATGTAAACACAGACAGGAGGAGGAGGAGGAGGAGGAGGAGGAGGAAGCGAGGTATTATTAGCATACAAGGTTAGGTAACGTATACAGGTAAAGTAAAGCTCCCCACAATCAAATCCCGTTACCGACTTCCCAAACAATTTCCTACCCACCTTACTTTACATCTCATGAGGTTAAGTAATAACGATTGTAAGGTAAGGCTTGAGGCTAACTGTAAAAGTAATGACGCGCAAATTCAATATTAATTTCCAGAGGCAATGAAACTTATAGCTTCTTACAATACGACGCAACTGACTGATTATGGGGAATTTTGACCAAACTTCTGAGGAGGTAAAACCCTGACTTCTACAGAAACTGGCTTCAGGAGAAACAAAATACTTCAAGAAACATTGTTTGCACCTAAAAATGAGTTAACAAAGAAGCTTTGGGAATGGCTTTAATTTCTCATCTCTCTACAACAACCGGTATTCCAGCAACATGAATCTTCTTATAAAAAAACACTGACATGGTTAATTGAAACTCTGGCGTCTTGATCCTCTATGGTTCAGACCATAATTATCATTATAACCACAAACACAAAAACATAAAAGAGCAACGCAGATACAAAATTGAGAAAAAATAATTAACGTCTCGATACCTTTGCTTGATCAGCATGTTTTCGACGAATTCCCATCAACGTACCTGCAAGAGAAAATAATGATATAAGTCTCACGCTCAAGTAACGAAATACGGTCTGGTGTGTTCATTATACACTGAATCTATACCACGAATAATAGTCACGTTTAGCAATTCACGCTTCTGAATCGAACTTAAGAACCATTACATAAAGAATGTCCATCTCTACCTCCTCTTTTACTGCCAGAAGGGCAAGGCCCTACTGTATTCTTCTGGGGACATGACGGCAACGTCCAGATGAATGCCTTACAGGATATGAGCTGGGCATGTGGTCACGTTATATTGAAATGATTCTGTTAAGAGGCATACAATAAGGCGACCCCCCTTACTGGGGAAGCCCGTCAACAGGGTTAGGTTAGGTTGGTTGGTACGAAAGGTAGTCGACCCCGAATACGGCACCCCAGTCATATCAAGTTTAATTTTAATCGTGGTGTAAACGTTAACGATAAATCCCAAAAGTACATTAATTCGTTAAGCAAGCCTTCACATAACGGAAAGCCCATAAATGAAAAAAGAACAGTGGCACAGACTAGAAAAGTACAATAAAACACAAATAAACTTCAATATCCAATTCAAGACGAAAGAATACCACTGGAGCGTAAATATCAATGGGACCCTCTTCTTACCGTTATCAGTTGATTTTCTTTCCCATGTGATTCTAAAATGACCTCATGTTACTATTCCATGCCAGACGGAAGGGAACAGAGCAAAGTTACAGAATACGTCGCCCTTTCCAGGTTTGTTCTCCCTCAAATGGTGCCGACTCGGAGTTCGCAGGAACTGCTTGACAGGAAGAGACTTTACTTTTATGATAAAGGAAAATGCATAACAACGACATCACGTCAAAATCTTAATTGATGTATGTAAGTCCAAGAACGTCCAAGAATGTGAAAATGGCCTATGTATGAGACAAATAGGAGACCGAACAAGGGCTTGATCTACAAAAGAGTCAAACTCCGGCAAGAGTTTCCTTAGAAGTGAAAAAGTCTTACGACGCAGCACCAAGGTATGTACATTTGCCAACGGCTAACGCAGTCTTTAAAAAGGAGACAAATAACGGTCGAATGATTGGGAATAATTCGAAAACTTCAACACCAAACACTATCAGCCGAAGCAAAAACTACTAAATACTACCATCAATTTTGGCAATGCAATGTTGCAGTAAATTACATTATCAACAATACACATATAAAATATCTAAAAACTGAGAGAGAGAGAGAGAGAGAGAGAGAGAGAGAGAGAGAGAGAGAGAGAGAGAGAGAGAGAGAGAGAGAGAGAGGTGAAATACAATTACCAAACAGTGAAAAACAAATCGGGGAGGAAATACAAAAAACCATCAGAACGTAAGAAGCAAGGACCTTCAGAAGGAGCGAAAAAGAAGAATGATGAGTATAGCGGAGGGGGAGCAGGAGGATAAAAGGGGGAAGAGAACCGGGGTGTGAGGAAGAAGACTAAACATAACCGGGTGACCTCCAAGAAGCGTGTATAAAGAGTTATCAAAACATCCGGCTGTGCATCGAAATAACCCATTACAAAAAATATATATACATATGAAAAAAATCGTGTTTTCGCTGGTGTTCCGTCCTTGTGCAATCCACCGTCATTGTATCGCCTTCCAAATGCTCCGACCTACATACTCTACAGCGCATTTGCAAAATGCTCTCGCAGTATGTAAACATTGCCATCCCTCCCCCCCTTTCGACCTGACCCGTCTTCATGATGTTCGCGGACACAATGTTCTCGTTATGTGCGGAGAGAATGTCGACGGTTGCATCACTGCTGGAATCAAAAGAGAACAAGACAACTAGGTGGTGTTTGTCTTATCGCACTGCGGATTTATCATCGACGTAAATCCCGAGATTATGTGCAACCACTCGGGGAGACAAACTGCAAAACACTTTCTGAACCCGTTAAATAAGCACGAGCAAAAAGCTCAGTCAAAACAAAACAGATCGAACTAGAACTGCCTTGACAGGAACGTACTCTCTCAATACTGAAGACCACGACTCGTTACTGCTCTTTATTTTTGTGCACTTGTTTACATGTTTATTAGGTGTTCCATAACACCCCTATTCCGGTGCTCTAAGTTATTCTCCAGCGGAAATGACTATCATGTTGATCTTATGCAATTTTTATTCATATCTGAGGACACAGTCATATCAGTTTCTAACTACAGACTTTGTACTGGCAATCATTCTGCTGAGCTGAAGTACATTCTCTTCTCAACAGTACAGGTGGAACTCGAAAGGCCACCTCCACTTGAACTTTACTGCGATATTCCAAAATATTCAATTTTGTTCACTTAACAGTTCCTCCTTTGCTTAATGGAAAAGGCCACCATTCTGGCCGT
The DNA here is from genome assembly GCF_040412425.1 of Macrobrachium rosenbergii. NCBI lineage: Eukaryota > Metazoa > Arthropoda > Malacostraca > Decapoda > Palaemonidae > Macrobrachium > Macrobrachium rosenbergii. Next base: position 18,798,011 of record NC_089769.1, on the reverse strand, counting down.
GTGTTTGACAGTAAGCAGAGTACTTGAAAACTCAATAGCAGAGTATTTCAAAACCAAGTATGCCTCATTCCTGTTTTCCTGAAGCTACACTGGCCGTTTTGGCCTTTCGGTCCCGTGAAATTAAGATTCTTTAAAGAAGAATTAATGTTACTCCATTAAGCAAATGCTGGGTTTGTTCTAGCCCCACCAGTTACCAGCCATTTCTTCAACTCCAAAAATTATCAAGAGTTTCTGAACATCTGATGACAAATGAATGAATGCCTATAATGGTTTTCATAAGGGCCTGGCCACTTGCATTGGTCTTCTTTCGAACTCCAGTGTCGTACATTGTCATGAAGTTTGTGTGGTTGTTTTGCCTTATGGACATAGTCTGTCGATCATTCTCAAGTGTTATTATCAAATTTTTAGCTTGCAGATTGCAAACAGCAGTTGTTGGTGGGCATTACTGTGGCCTTGAAAAAAGCCTGTTTCTCCTGCAGATGAAGTAACTTTGCATCAATCCCATCTCCTAATTGCAGACCTGTGGTTGCTGAATCTCTTGACCGGGATTTGGCCAAAATTAGTGCAAGGTGCATATTATACGAGAAAAAGTTAAACCATAACAAAGCCCAAAGTAAGTTTGTATAGGCATAGTATACTGGGTTACCTTCCATTCCCCCCTCCCCACCAATCAGATCTTTACTTTGACAGGATTTCTTTAACTATATGAAACTCATCTAAAATTCTAGGTGTCATTCTTGATAAATTTACTATAGAGAAACATATCTAGTCTATCTCTTCTTCATATCTTAAATTATAGTAGAAAAATTGATTTCTATTAAATTTCTCATCCACGATAATCTTCTGGTTACCTCTGCATTCACATCTTAACACACAGTGCCATAAGGTAAGAGATAATCACTTAATTCTACGTCTGGCCTTTTCTTAACTGAGGTTCAAGACCGCGCATTTGGAAGTTCTAACTCACCGGGGTTTTTCTTGAGCAGGCTGACATGGGTCTCACCTCATAGTGGAGTTCCTCGTTGGACGAGACGGTAGAGTTCTCGGATAGCACTCTGCTAGGCCCGAGTTCGAGTCTCCGGCCGGCCAATGAGGAATTGGAGGAAATTGTTTCTGGTGATAGAAATTCATTTCTCGGTATAATGTGGTTCGGATTCCACAATACGCTGCAGGTCCCGTTGCTAGGTAACCAATTGGTTCTTAGCCACGTAAAATAAGTCTAATCCTTCGGGCCAGCCCTCTCTAGGAGAGCTGTTAATCAGCTCAGTGGTCTGGTTAAACTAAGGTATATTTAAACCTCATAGTGGACGGAATATAGAATTTTGGCCAAAGGCCAAGCGCTGGGACATATGAGGTCTCTCAACGCTGAAAGGGAAACTGAGAGTAGAAAGGCTTGAAAGGTGTAATAGGAGGAGAGCCTCGCGGCTGCACTTCGAAACAACTGTTATGAGAGAGTGGAAAGTTAAGATGGAAGAAACAGAATATGAACGGAGGTAGAGTAAAAGGAATCAAAGGGGTTGCAGCTAGGGGCCGAAGGGACGCTGCAAAGAACCTTAAATAATGCCTACAGTACACCGCATGAGGTGCACTGGCGGCACTACCCCTCTATGGGGCTCGCTTCATAGCGTAATTGCTATTTACTTTATTTGCCACATTTTTTTTATTTATATTTGTTACTTCCCTCCTTATAATTAATCTTTACTTCCAAATACCTTTCTCTGTACTTGATGCCTTCCCTATACGCACTGCTCATTTTCCTTGCATTGCCAACCTCCCTCCCGCTCCTTTGCCCCATACAGTATGGCTATTTCCGTTCATTTTTTTTTCCTTATTTCCATATCTCGTCTTTTTCTAGCCACCGCCATTTCCGCTCTATTTTTAACTGAACTGCCCGATTCTCTTTCTTTTTTTTTTAAATTAAGCATTTCCCTTTTCTTTTTCACATCATTGCCTACTTCAATTTTTTCCTCGCAATGCTCATTTCCTTTCATTTTCCCCCCTGCACTACCAAATTCCCTTCCTAGCCTGCGCTTTACATTTCCCGTTTTCCTGCAATGCCCATTTTTCCTGAGTTGCCAACATTCATTATTTTTCTTCCTAAACTGCCAATACCTTTTCCATAAAATGTCCAATTCAAGTGAATATTTCATTACTTTTCCCATACATTCCCAAACTCTCTTCTATATTACCCACTGGCCTTTTTTCGTGTAATCCTCACATCTCTAATTCATCACGCAGTGATCACCTCTTTTTTTTCCTGCATTGCTCATCTCTTTTTCTGCATCGTCCTCTTCCCTTCCTCTTTTGCTGCATTGACCATTTCCCTCTTTTTTCACCCTCATACCTGGGACTGATAAGGACACAGGGTTTGCCTGTCCCTTCTACCTTCTCATAAAAAAAGAACTCTTCTTTTGTGCTACCAGGGTGAGAGAGAGAGAGAGAGAGAGAGAGAGAGAGAGAGAGAGAGAGAGAGAGAGAGAGAGAAGTTGTCCATTAATAATTAATTTTCCTGTACTCTATCCACATAAAAACATAATTTATATATGTATATGAATATGTATGTATTTGTATACATATATACATACATACGTACGCTTAGTAAGTCTCTGACAGGATATCACTTTGTCAGGTACTGTATGCTTACAGCAACATAATAAACCTCGGCATGCTTGCAGCCAAATCTCCTAATACCACCAACTTTTGAGCAGCGACAGAATCAGTCATGGAAGGGCTACAGTTAGGCTTAGACTTACAAAATAACGCTTCGAGTATCCACACTCCTCTTTTGTATAGAGAGAGAGAGAGAGAGAGAGAGAGAGAGAGAGAGAGAGAGAGAGAGAGAGAGAGAGAGAGAGAGAGTGAGAGAGAGAGAGAGAGACCATCTGCCTATTCACGAGACAAAAGCACTGCATCTGCATGATGTTAAACTTACGGGTAACGATATAGGGAAAGGGGCCAAGGGATACTCATCCCTCTGCTCTCCACCGCGACTGAACGCTACCCAAGATGCTGATGCCCCTCTCAAACCCCACCGAAAAAATAGCCAGCAGTGCAATCAAAGTCGAGGGCAAGGGGATGGCGGCATGCTAAAGGAATAGAAATTCGGTAGTCTGTGACTTATTCTCGATGCTTAGAAGAGTACAGGGGCATATTATGTACGAAAACATATACGGCATATATAAATTACTAATATACAGTACAGATGACCCGTATTAATAGTGTACCATACATCCATAAGTGTAAACGCATACAGTCAGGTTAATGGTCACAAGCGAAAGATAAAATCCATCTTTCAAAAAGACAGAAAACCAACCAAAGATTTTCGCACAAAACTACTACAGAAGTGTTTACACAGGAATGTTCAAACACGGCCACAAACAATGGAAATCTTCACGCCTGTTTTATCACGAGATGCCACGAGAATACCGATTTCCCCAAAACTTCCTTTCGTCTCGCGCACAGAACCCGTAACAAAAATTATATAACAAAAAATGCCCTCCTCTGCACTTGACCCAGACTACTTCTTCACCTCAATTTCTAGATCTAAATGCTTCCCAGTGAAAATGGTTGAGGCCTATTTCCTAAACTGAACAATAAGCAAGACAACTGAATTGTTAGCATTACTTCTTAGATGGCGGGCCAGATGGGCTTGATCTTAGAAATAATCATCACAAGTTTCGTGTATCTGAACTTTAACAAACTCAATCACTGATGACATTGATATTATTGAAATATATGACAAATTTACTGTACGGACTTTCTTTCTAAGATTCTACATTCGGTGTTCGTCGTATTAGGAGAGTCACATAAAACACGTTCCATTTTTATGTTGACTTGCTCTCTTCACACGAGCGAAGTAGGTCGTATGGGTATTCATCAAATTCCACGGGGCAGATTGGTGCGACCCAAGCGATGAGGGGCAAAATGACTTCAGTTTGGCGTTCTCTTTTAACTTGAAAATCCCACCATCCTTCAGCGCACTTACTGAATTTGTTACTGTTGGACTGGCTATTAAGTATAATCTTCCTTCTATTAGGGCATCATGGTTTCACTGATGTTAGACTATCAGTCACGGGGACAATTATCTTTTTTTATATATCGATACAAGAGATGAATCTTTCCTTGCCTTGTCAGCATCATCATTTCCTTAGGTAACTACATGAGCTGGAACGTAGCAGCAAGGAGTTGATGGTTTAAATTTCCCATGCAAAGAAGATTTTCCAGTGATTAGCGCATTCCGAAGTAGATCACTGCTGGTGCAACCACTTTTCATGTCTCTTCCTCAACATCAGGACTGCCGATTGATGTATTCCAGCTTTTGAACAAATGAAACTATCTTCGCATTAAAAAATGCTCTTTATGATAATCACAAGATTTATTTTACAACGCATAAAGGACTGCTACTATGCAATTAGCAAACCGGCTACTTCATGTCAATGAGAGACTGGTGCCAGCTGGCGATTGATGATGTCTTAATAACATGTGCCTCAATATGAGTATGATTAGCGGCGAGACAATATCAGCGCTCGCTCGTTAATTACCTATTGCGACCATCATTTTATAAGGATTCGTGACAACTGTTTGTTATCTCACATCCATTATGGACTTGGGTTGACGGAAATGATTGGTACCTACGCTTACCGTAATATTGCCACCGTAATAGGAATAAAGTATTACTTATCTATAGAAATCACAAGAACTACATTTACTGACGCATGCAAAAACCTTTTTGCTACTGAAAATTTACACAAAAATCATTTTTTTATAACAAGGCAAGAAGCGCTATTAAAAAAAAAAAATAACAATTTCCAACAACTATGTATAACAGGAAAAAGTCAAATAAAAAATGCGACGAAGTTTCTCGGTGCAATCGAGTTTTCTGTACAGCGTATAATGCTGTATGAAACTCTCAGCCATGGCCCATGAAACTTTTAGCCACGGCCCGGTGGTGGCCTGTGTTGTTGGCACCTATAGCGGTGCCAGACGCACGATTATAGCTAACTTTAACCTTAAACAAAATAAAAACTACTGAGGCTAGAGGGCTGCAATTTGGTATGTTGATGACTGGAGGGTGGACGATCAACATACCAATTTGCAGCCCTCTAGCCTCAGTAGTTTTCAAGATCTGAGGGCGGACAGAAAAAGTGCGGATGGACAGACAAATAGCCATCTCAATAGTTTTCTTTTACACTAAACTAAAAAGACAACTAATGTTTTATTAATAGCGTAACAAATGTAAAATGTAATCGACTATTATTAATACCCTGACGTAAGTTTAAAAGACCAATGAAACCACATTAGTTTTTTAATCATCTCCCCAAGTACAAGAGAGAAGTAGCGAAACTGCAGACTCTATCAACAAAACAATGTGACATTTGCCTAAGCTGAGTATACACGTACCTACGAGTATTAATGACTGTATGTTTCGACACAAGACTGAGTACAAGCTGTGTGTAAATACACACAAAATAAAGATACAGTTTATACTAGTGTATATATTTACGTATATATATTTTATATATATATATATATATATATATATATATATATATATATATATATATATATATATATATATATATAATTAAAGGCACTTTCTCTATAAAGCTGACACATTAACCCTACCTCGCACATAGTTCCGTCTGGCACGGAAAAGCATCAAAGGCGGCCGAACCGAACCTCTTTTAACGTGCCTGATAAAGACACAGGGAAGCCGACACGATTAACAGTAACGAAAACATTTGAGTACTTGAGACTTCGTTATGCTCATTCATCTACTGGGAGTCAGTAGGAAATATCAAAATGTTCAATACTGACGGCTGAAAACAGGAATCTTCAAAAACTGTAGCCTACGCTAGCACGTGAACTCACGAACTCATTGCTCCGTACACACAAACAAACACACACACACACACACACATACATATATATATATATATATATATATATATATATATATATATATATATATATATATATATTATATATATGAAATTTAAAGTACTACGTACTTCTCATAAATGTGAGGTAAAATCCACAATGAGATTCCAGTTACAAAACATAGTATATTAAATATATATATATATATATATATATATATATATATATATATATATATATATATATATATATATATATATATATATATATGTGTGTGTGTGTAGGTATGTATGTATGTATGTAGGTGTATGTATGTATGTATGTATGTATGTATGTATGTATGTACAAAGGTTATAGCTTCCGTCCAACTGCTGTGGACTTGATCACTAAAATGGAGTATAATAGACAACTCATGACAGGAAAATCATACATACAAACAAACATTACAGAAAGTAAAACTGATAGTTAGGTTGTTGGGCTCTTAGTCAGTTCTCAAATTCTTCGAGACCTTCTCAGCGGAAGAGACCTGGAGTCTTCCGCGAAAGAGCCAACGAGGTGATATTTGTTCTAACTAGGACTTTTATTTGATTGATTGATTGACTTACAAACTTTAGGCACGCATGCCAAGCACTGGGGCAACTAAGGCCATTCAACGCTGAAACGGAAATTGACAGTAAAAGTTTGAAAGGTGTAACAGGATGAAAACCTCGCAGTTGCACTAAGAATCAGTTGTTAGGAGAGGGTGGACAGTAAGGTGGAAGAAAGAGAATATGAACGGAGGTACAATAACAGGAATGACAGCAAATGCAGCTAGGGGCCGAAGGGACGCTGCAAAGACGCTCAAGTAACGCCTACATTGCACCGCATGAGGCACACTGACGGACTTTTATTTGGGAAAGAATTTAAATGACCAGATATATTTCTAAAATTACGAATGTCGGCACATTTACAAATTTCTTTCTTATAATACTGTTTTCAACAATGCCCAAATTTCCATCAAAGCTATTACTTGACGTAATGAGGGTTCCTTCGATGCATCTTCTGGTGGTCCTGTCAAAACATTTATACACAACTTTACCATTTTAAAAATTTATTCTATGGGCCCTTTCCCAAGAGTCATAGAGCTATAAATATTCCCCAATTTACATGCTGAAATATGTTCACTTGTACGTTTACCAAACGAACGACAACTTTCACCGATATAGCAAGAATCACAACCCAAGTAACCAATAGCATAAATAACAATGTCTTCGGACAATTTTACCTAACACACACACCATATACTGATATATATATATATATATATATATATATATATATATATATATATATATATATTATATATATATATATATATATATATATATATATATATATATATATATATATATATATATATATATATATATATGTGTGTGTGTATATATATAGATATATATATATATATATATATATGAAATTTTATCACACCGTGATTTATATACAATCATGAAACTACAAATGTCGTTTAATATCAATTCACGAAGGGGAATTTATAAGTGATTATGGAATATCCCTGATCGGGAATTATCACCGAAGGGGAATTTATACAAGTGACAATATAGATCGGTACTATCGGGTCTCGATCCCTCGATACAGCTAATATATTCCAACGACTCCATGATTATATATATATAGTATATGTACACACATACATACATATATATATATATATATATATATATATATATATATATATATATATATATATATATATATATATATATATATATATATATATATATATATATATCATATACACACAAAATACGTCATTATCAGCCATCTTTACACAAGATCTCACATTACAAGTTTACCAATGGTTATCTAACACTGGTAGTTACTCAGCAAATCTAACGTTGGATTTCATTCTCTCGGCCCACTGACCACCATAAGACAAATGCTATGGAAAACAACCTTACCACTTGAGTACGAGTTTCAACTTTTCCTTCAGAGCTGTTTCGCATTCGACGCATTTTCTTTTGAGTTTCATATAATAACCGTTTTATTGTGGAACCTTGCGAGGCTCCCGCGTACGATTCCAAATATGAGGAATGACATTCATTCATAATTTTGTTCATTAGAAAAATAGTGGAATTCTCTGCTGCCCATTTATATTATACAGGAAATCCATCAACGACTTAATCTTCTAACGAGCTATCCAAGGCCTTATTTATTCCTAAATGACAATAATCGTGGCCTCTTTAAATAATTCTTTTGTTCAGTCTACTAAACAACTCTCAGGAATTTCTTTTACAGGAAAAAAGTATTTACTGTTAATTTTAAAATTATTTACATTCTCGATTATTATAAAAAAAAAGGTTTTGCAGCATGATGAATCTGTCTTTTTTATATATATATCTAAGTATCATACTATTTCAGATTCGATAAAATATGCTCTACGTGCTTTCAAAACCCCAACACAATATTTTACAAGTGATACTGAGAAATTGATATACCGTTATAAATAACTACGCACTTCTGACTCAATATCAGTTTTCGTTCTGGTTTGCCAGACATGGCATCATCATTAGCCCAATATTTACAAATCATATAAAGTACAAGGAAACGGATATGGGTAGCAATCATATCAACGGTAAAAATAACATCCAATTCTCTACGGTTGTGCATCCATGAGACGTTTCCTCCCCCACAGTTTTCTTGGCCCATTTTTCACATAATGTACTCGGTATCAGCTTCCGTTCTCGTTCTCACAGTATCTATTGCTTCATCCTGATTTAGTCATACCATTCTCTCTCTCTCTCTCTCTCTCTCTCTCTCTCTCTCTCTCTCTGATAATTGTAAATTCTTCTCTCTCTCTCTTCCTCCTCCTCCTCCTCCTCCTCCTCCTCACTGTCTCCTTATTCCCCTCTCCCAATATCCTTCTATCAACGTCTTCTCCTCCTCCTCCTATTCCTCTTAGCTGTGCCCCATACCAGTCTACGAGTCACTTCCGCTCCCCAATGCGCCTTTTATGATATTGTGGGGGTAATCTTTAGCTCTCCCCGCCCCCCAAACCCCACGTCCCTCAACCGCTTTCTGCTTCCTGCCTTTTCCCTCGCCATTCGTTCCCTCGCGGTCGTCAAAGATCTTTCTTTTTCTTTTTATTTTAATTCGCTAAGAAATCTCCCTTGTATCCTCCAATCAATCGTGAAATGTTAGGCAGCCCCTTTAGAATAAACAGTAATGGTATTTCTATTGAAGAGGGGGGGGGGAGGAAAAGGAGGATTATATGGTACAAATTTGCAGGGCTAACTATCCCCACCATCTTTTCCAATGCCATCAGAGGTGAACCTATTAAAAGGTTTTGGGGTGTTCTGCGAAACTCTCCTAATGAACTGCGCTCTAGGTAACTGGGTTAAATTTTAACTTCTGGGTATATCAACTTGACCTAAATTTCAATGAAAAAGTGTGTCTGCAAAATGGCCAAAATTTATATAACCAAGTGTGTAAATGTGAAGACGTTAAAGTAATGATCGGCAGGGTAACGACGGAGCTGAAACGAATCTAAACGGAAGCAAGAAGTGAGTGAATGCTCGACGGAGAGCCTCTGATTCAATTGCATCACGAAGAAAGGAGTGAGGAAAGGTCTTTCCCGTTTTGTAGCAAGAAAACAAGTCCCCAGTAAATATGAGGAAGTTGAAATTAACATAAGTAAAAGCGACACCTAATAAGCACAACCAACTCGAGAGGCAAACTCATCCAAACCCATGATGTAATCCTTCCGTGACACGCTGCCTCAAGTGCAAAATGCTGACAGGCCTCGTGGTTCACTTTCTAAAGGCTCAAACATGTACAAAATGCCGATAGACACCAGTGCTTCAGTTTTTAAACAAGCTCAAACTTGTGCAAAATACAGAAAACTCGAATTCTTCAATTTCCAAAACCTCAGGCTTGAACAAAATGCAGAGAGACCACGGCAGCTTAGTTTCCAAAAATTCATACTTACATAAAATGCTGGCAGACCAGAGTGGTTCGATTCTTAAAAGGTAAAATTTGATAAAAATGCTGACAGACCAGAGTGGTTCGATTCTTAAAAGGTCAAATTTGATAAAAATGCTGACAGACCAAAGTCGTTCAATTCCCAAAGGATCAAACTTGTACAAAATGCTGACGGACAAATGTTGTTAAATTTCCAACAGCTCAGACATGTACACATAATAAGACCTGAGTGGTTCAATTCCAAGAAGCACAAAGATTTACAAAATGCTAAAGGGTATAAGTGCTTCAACATCAAAACCTCAAAAAGTGCAAAACCCTCGTAAACCTGAGTTTCTCAATTTGCAAAAGCCCAAACTTGTACAACTCATGACAGAACACAGTGCCTCATTATCCAACCGCTCAAACAAGTACGAAGATCCAGAAAAAGCCAAGTTCTACGATTTCAAAAAGCTCAAAGACACAATTGCTCAAGTTTTAAAACCCAAAGCATCTGCAAAAATGCTAAATTATCTGAATGCTTCAGTTGTCAAAAGCTCAAACTTGTACAAAATTTGTTAAACCAAGGTATTGCAATTCCTAAATGCTCGAACATGGACAAAATGCTGACAGACCCGAGTGGTTCAATTTCCAAAAGTATAAACATGTACATAATAAAAAATGCCGATAGGCCAGAGCTGGTTGTTTCTAAACGCCATAACATGAACAAAATACTTACAAGACAAGAGTGGTTCAACTTAAAGAAAACTCCAGCATGAGAACAAGCTAGAAGAAGAGTGGCATTCAATTTCCAAGAGCTAAAAAATTACTGGTAATTTTTTAACAATAGTAATGATAAACGGTTTTTAAAAGTATCAATATTATAGGCAGTACTTGGAAAACCAGAAGGGCCTGAATACTGAAAGCAGCCCAGTACAAAAAAAGATAGAGAAGTACAGAAACAACTATAAAAAGAACTAAGAAAAGAAAAAATATAAAATAAAATATCAAAAGATAAGCAAGTGATCCTACTCTAGAGAGAAAAAATTCGCCAAGTTTAAAAGTCCCAACGGATCAACTACATGATACGGAAAATCATTCAATAATTTGGTCACAGTTGGAATACAAATTCTCGAAAAGGCAAAACGGTTAGAATTAACTACATATCCAGTATTACGTGATGGGTATATAAAGTATACACAACGAACTAATCGGACGATGACGCCAGAGATTAATACTAAGGTCTCGGATACGAGATTTCAGAACTCAGTTTTTTTGTTCAAGGATTCAAGATGCAAATCACCTGCTAAAGATTAAACAAGGACACAGTATTCAAAATATATGGCAGAGTAAAAGAATAAAATCATTTCCTCAGGACAGACAGGTCATCAAAAATCTTGACATCTGCTTCAAACTTTCTGCATCAAAAGATATTTCCCAATTCAATCTCGGTCTTGTGACAATCTTTTGGTATACTAATTTAACAAAGCAGAATCTTGAGAAAAGATGTGTCACTACACTGATAAACAAGCAAAAAAAATGTTAGAAAAAATAGAAATAAAAGTTGTGTGAATTTGAAACCTATTCGTATACACATTACTAATATCATACTTCTAACATCACAATCTAGTTACTCTCCACATTTACAAAAAAAGATGACAACCCACTTCCATATATGCATAAAGAGAGAGAGAGAGAGAGAGAGAGAGAGAGAGAGAGAGAGAGAGAGAGAGAGAGAGAGAGAGAGAGAGAGGATTAACAGTATTCATGACCTCTGACCCATGCACAAAACTGGGTACTCTTGACCTCTGAACTCCCGGATGTAAATATCCTTGAGCTAAAAATCAGTCCTCGAGAAATTCACTTGTTGCAGTCAAGGAGATCGCCATATACAGTACAACTTATCCTACACAAATATATAATATATATAAATACATATATATATGTGTGTGTGTGTGTGTGTGTGTGCATATGAGCAGAGAAATGCGCATACTTTCACTGAAATGACGTCATAGGATAGCACGAACGCCTGGCCTAATCAAGGCGTTTCCTGGGGATGGTTGGAGGCTGTTAACGGCATCGCCAGATCAGTCGTTTCGTCACCCATCTGCTCAGTAATTTATGAATCTTAGTATTATCATATCTGCGAAAGTGATTACTCAATCTATTATTGTTTTCTGTTGGGGCGGTAAAAGTAATATTTTTTTCATATTTTACTTCCTTAATTCTTTTTCAGTTTCCATGATATTTTTAACAATCACTACACTGCTATACTTACTAAGCATCTTTACTTAAGGCAAAGGGACAAAACAACCAATGACCTAATTGTCTAATTGTAATAAGAGAAATTGTCTTGGGTAATTGAACAATAACAAAATAAAAATGACATTCCAAAGTCATATAAAGGGAACGTACGACGACGCCTGGAAAAAACGGGGTTCTGTGTTGAAGAACACTTGCCATTTTCTCTTTAAGTAAAAGGTAAATCCCGAACAAAACGCTATATGCACTTCACTTCAAAAGGCACAAAAGACCTTACCTTGAAAAACATAAAAAAAAGAGTATAAAAAATAGATCCTTCAAGCATATGGCCACAAGTCATGAAGGCGTGCCTTTCCCCTTCAATGGGTACGATTCGCGCAATCATACCCAACTCCTTTGACGACTGCCCTCTGCGAGAGTGTACCCCAGTTTTCGAGCAATACGTTGCAAACTACTTGAGACAGTATGCATATACGTACACATGCAGGGAAAATGCCGTCAGCGGCTTTAGTTGCGAAAGTTTTCTGGGCAGAGGATCATTTTTGACTCAGTAGCTGGAGGACGAACATCATACTGACTACTGGTACTTTTTTCACCTGGAGTCACCCCCTAAATGAAACACACTCGACAAAGTGCAGGTCAAAGATCACCAAAGTTAAGCAACGTTAGATCTGGCCATTCATGGGTAAAGTGACCACCGGGAACTATCAGGCGCCGTCAACGCATACGCCCCTTGGTCATCTATAGGGCAGGGCGTGAGATTAGCAACCCCACTCCAAACGACTGGGCTGTCAGCTGACGGTTAACACCTCCTGTAGCCCCCTCTGACAGAAAAGGTAGGCACGAAGAGCAAAGGTTTGATTGCCGACCAAGGTGGACTGGATTTAGGCGGAGTCCATGAGACCCCTTGTGCATCAGTAGACCTCAAGTGAATGATGGATCTGTTCAGTTATACGACTTTGGCCGACATAGCAAGGATAAATAAGGGCATAGGGCTTGCCACATCGTTCAAAGAACATTTGCTAGCGATAGGCGTTTGCTATATATGTATATATATACAAAGCCACCTATCCTTTCCGTGAAGACTGCCTCCCACGGGTGATCACCTATCAGTTATCAGCAAGTCTGTTAAGGGTGAGGTCGCTAGTCCATGTCTTCTCTATCCTGGCAGTGACGAATCACAGTCGACTCACGCCCAATTATACACTTTTATACACACACGTATACATGCAAACAAGCAAGCATACATACATACATACATACATACACACATACACACACACACACACACACATATATATATATATATATATATATATATATATATATATATATATATATATATATATATATATATTACATATTATATGTACTATAAACTACCTAATTTAGACCACCAAAAGTCGTCGTTTCTCCTCAAACGGACGGAACGAGCATCGTAAAGGCTCCCACTTCACTGACCCTCCCATTGCACCACCGCAGAACACCATCCCACATAACATCACCTCCCATCGCATATATAAACACAAACACACAAACCTCAGATAAAAGACTTCCGGTGTTGCAACTCTCTCTCTCTCTCTCTCTCTCTCTCTCTCTCTCCATTCAAGGGGATATCAGGAAAAGGAAACACGGCATTGCCCCTCAGTCACGCACACAATCAAGTCCAATACGGTTCCCCTCTTGTAATCATGCACACGCAATTGCCATGTCATCGTGAGCATCATCATCATCATCATCGTCATCATCATCTACCTACATCAGTCACAATAATATTGACAATGACATTAATCACAAATTATGCCTCAGTGAGGATGAAAAAGGGGGGAGAGGAAAGGATAAGTAGAGGGAGGGTCATTTTGAGAGAGAGAGAGAGAGAGAGAGAGAGAGAGAGAGAGAGAGAGAAGGGAGGGGGGGGAGAAATTCATACGCTTAATAGCATTCTTAAAGACAACAGCCTACGAATAAAAGAGACTATAAATTCCAATATATAAAAAAAACATTATCCGGATGATGAAGATAAGCACAGAAAGTAATAAAATAATTGCAAATTACAAAAAGGAATGAAACGATCGCAGCACCAAAAAAAAAACTTCTAAACTGGTAAAATATACTTCCGGTTAGGTTCTTTTACGAAAAAAACATAACAAAATCTCGACGAACGTTTACCAAGATCTATTTGAAGTACTGAGGTGTTATTTATTTAATACTATTAAGCGAAGTTATGAATACCGTGATTAAATGACGTTGTCATGGCAGACATTTTTTAAAACACTATTACTAAAATCAACCCTCAACTCTCAAGGACTAGCCAAACTATTCTTAGAATTAAACACGGGTATGAATGGGGCGCAGTCATTATGCCTTCCTCTGAACTATATGGCTGCTTTTAAAGTCAATGGCTCTCGAGTTCATAACGAGAAACCTATCCAAAATATACCTCAGTTATCAGGTGGAAATGAAAACGTACGAGATATTTTTCCGACATCTCTTCTGCATGAACAGCGTGCAAATGACAGCTGCAGGGAAAGCAGTTGCAAGCCTATGGTCAGAAATGAGTTCTCCGAGTGCCATAGTCCAAATGTTAGCACCATGAAAAAGGATGCGTTCTTCCTGATTTGCCAATATCGTCGCCATACCAAAAACCAATGAGTTGGTCTTTGGACCTAAGTCCGTCAGAAAGTATGAAACATTTACGTCAAAAGAGAAAACGCCGACTTTGAGAGATCTGGGCTCCCTAAGTAGGTACGGTCAGACCTCAATTACCGACAAAGTATGCAAAACCAAATTGATTCATATAAAACTATCTTCTATATAAGAACTGTTCTATAGAATGATTCGCGACGTTCATAAACGCAGATATAAAAAGACCACCACATTACAGAACAGTCCAGAAAAGACCAAGACACTAAGACAAGAAGCAGGGTTCTGCTAGAAACTTTGAAAAGGTTTGCATCACAGGTTTCAAAAATGTCAGCACTGCTTTCCAACACGAAAAGAAATTTTAGTTTGTAACACTGGAATTATAAATGAAACTTGAGAAACGATAAACCTTTGAAGGAGTAAACACGGGTGAAAAACTTTTTGAAGAGGTAAAAATAATAATTACATACAAAAGATGAGATGTGGTGGTTTCGGGGTAATAAAAAATAAAAGGTGGATTTTTTGCAAGTAAAATAGGCCTGGTTTTGTAATAAGGGAAAAGTGTATGGTTATTTATGAAGGACACGATGTACAACACTACATCACAGAAAAGGAGTATCACCTAGTGAGTTAGGCCTACACAAAAACCAGTCTTTGTGAACAGGGCGAGAGAGGCATGGCTGCCAACGAACGGTTGAAGATAAACTGCAAAATGGGGCACACCTAAAGAAATATGAAGAGGGTGCTATGGTAACAAGGGTCATAAAGCGTCGTAATAAGGACTTGTCACTGGAATCCTTCTCTACAATTGCCGAAGACAATGAGATGATGTAATACCAGATGAAAACAAACAAATATATAACCACACGAGGAAAAAGGCGAGGCTGTCAAGAAAAACATGGAAAGTTTCACCGACAGATTTTCATAAATTCATTTTTGGTCGATGGCATTGCGCTATGATCAGCCTCAAGTTGGCATTACATTTAATCACATAGAAATGAGCAACAGTGCCCTCTTATGTACCACGAGAGCTGCACATTCACCTGCACTTCCACAAAACATGATAGTTATAAATGATAAAACTAAGACGGTAAACCACGTAATTTTAAGCTAATAATAACAAAATACATTTCCTGGTACACCCTCATGCTAGAACATTCATAACCTAGTTTAGGGAAGACCATGTATAGGGCTCCAGAATATAAAAAAAAAATTTGACAAAACTGGTCATTTGGAAATCACAAAAGAGAGGGGAACGTAATGTGGCAGTTGAAATGACCCAAGTGTCACACAGTTGAGCAGATGCTTGCATTAACCATACAAAACCCACCGGAAAGAAGGGGGTTCTGGGCGCACTCAACTACTCTTTAAGTTATTATGAGATCTGTTGTAATAATACAGTCGTGTACAAACGGTGCTCAAGCCACAGAAACATCTGTTGCAACAGCAATAAAAATAATTGGCAAGTTATCATAAACAGCCCCTGAAAAAGTTTGTCGAGAAATATTGTACAGCCGAACCACGATTCTGACCATTCCCTTTGGTGCAGTTATAAGACTTTAACTTAATATTTCCAAGGAATATCTATGAGTATTAATATATGCACACTGACACAAATATCAATACACAAGTGAAGAGGTATTTAAATATTTGAAGAATAATAAGTAACGGTTCTTAAATGTCTTAAGCCTAATAAGATATGCCGATACAGACTAAGAAAGAAAACCAACCCAGAATTCCAAAATCATATCAAACATGACGTCAACACTGTATAACAACTAATGTGAAATAAAACATAAACATCTAATGTGAAATAACACATAAACAACTGATGTGAAACAACACATAAGTTCTAAACTAGTGCACCTGGGAACATCCTCCGGTCAAACAATAAGGCCGCGACAAAAATAAAGAAGTAAAACTTCCGGCGAATCATTAGCGATACCCCTAACCTTTCGGTGATCGACATTCAATCCAGGGGCAGTGAAAGGAGGCGTCAAAACGACAGACGGAGAGAAAAGAAAATGGTCGAACACGCGGGAATTTGCAATCAGCGCCCAACAATGGAAAGGAGGCGTTCGTTCTCGAAACTAACACGTCCCGGACCGCTCGGAGAGGACGCCTCTTGAGGCAACAGCCACGTCCATGTGAATACGAACTGCAATAAAGAAAATGCATGTTTGTAAGGAACATGAACTAAGTTAAGTATACCTTAGTTTAACCAGACCACTGAGCTGATTAACAGCTCTCCTAGGGCTGGCCCGAAGGATTAGATTTATTTTACGTGGCTCAGAACCAATTGGTTAACTATCAACGGGACCTACAGCTTATTGTGGAATCCGAACCACATTATAGCTAGAAATGAATTTCTATCACCAGAAATAAATTCCTCTAATTCTTCATTGGCCGGCCGGAGACTCGAACTCGTGCCTGGCAGAGAACTCTTCCGACTCGTCCAACGAGGAACTTAGGAACATGAACTGCCGTAAGGAATATGCATCTTTATACAGACATCCATTGCCTTCGAGGGCAGGTACTGCTGGGAAAAATACAACGTCCGCAGTCTGTAAGAACGAGCACGTCAACAGGCATACCCACTACCGTAGAGACCAAGAATTACTGTAAAGAACAAGAACTACCGTGAAGAATAAAGTACGTTCACAAAGAAAACATACTACTATTAAAAAAGACATTAGTAAAGAACACGTATTAGGGTAAAAGACATAACGCACGCGCATCCGAAGAGAACACACATTTCCGAACGAACACTGAACTGCGAGGAATATACACATTCATAAAGACTACAAACACCACCTCAAAAGACCATCCACGTCTATACATACCAAGTACATCCGTAACATAACCCAACACCACCATAACGTGTATAAAGAACACGCACTGCCGCAGAGAGCACAAACTACCGTAAAGGACCCGCCCGTCTGTAAGAAAACACAGGGCCGTGGGCGCCCTTGAAAGCGAGATTCCTCACGTGAAAACACCGACGGGAAACGATAGATCCACAATGTCTCAGTGGCACGTATCTTCGACCGGAAGTGAGCACCAAAGGGCCTCTTGTCTGAATATTTTTTTTTTTCACTCCTTCCACCTCTAAACCCACTTTAACTCCTCCTCCTCCTCAACCTCGCGCACTCCCACTCCTCCCCTTCAAAGTATAGGAGACCTCTAGTCATTCTTCTGAAAGCATTTCACGATGCTTTCAAAGCATCTTATCTTATACGTTATTGCAACAGATAGCTTTCTTACGCACCGAATTCATTCATCGACTCTGACTTCGTATTTCCTTCATTTACTTTTCTGACTCTTCAAAAACATTACAAATTCTGTCAACCTATTCTTTCTTTCATCTTATTTCACAGTTCCTGCTTCGTCATGAGGTCTCTCTCTTCTGTGAATTTATGTACTTTCACGCTTCTTCCATATGTATTAGGAAGGAAGGAATATAGAATTTAGGCCAAAAGCCATGCGCTGGGACCTATGAGGTCATTCAGCGCTGAAACAGAAACTGACAGTAAGAAAAAAAGTTAAGTATACCTTAGTTTAACCAGACCACTGAGCTGATTAACAGCTCTCCTAGAGTTGGCCCGAAGGATTAGATTTATTTTACGTGGCGAAGAACCACATTATGACGAGAAATGAATTTCTATCACCAGGAAAATAAATTCCTCTGATTCTTCATTGGCCGGTCGGAGAGTCGAACCTTGGGCCAACAGCGTGCTAGCCGAGAGCTCTACCCACCCCAACAATGAAGAACTGCTGACAGTGAGAAGGTCTGAAAGGTGTAACAGGAGGAAAGAGAATATGAACGGAGGTACAGGAATGAAATGAAAAGCGGTAAAGGAATGAAAGAGGTTGCAGCAAGGGGCCGAAGGGACGCTGCTAAGAACCCTATGTAATGCCTACAGTGAAACATATGAGGTGCAATGGCGGCACTAACCCCCTACGGGATCCATATGTATTACCGAACATTTTTATTAATTAAACAGTTACTGGGAGTTTTCTGGAGTCCCAATTACTGAGGTTGACCGCACAGTTTGAAAAATGTTAATACCAATAATAATAATAATAATAATAATAATAATAATAATAATAATAATAATAACAATAATAATAATAATCAAGTTTGTTTTTACCTGCACAATGAAGAAGCATACTACCAGAAACCCCACCCACTTTAGCAATGAGAAAGTTAATATATATATATATATATATATATATATATATATATATATATATATATATATATATATATATAAAGTCTGACATTCAATAAGTACTGTTACTGTGACGGTTGCGAGTTGTGCAGTCTGGCCATTACTGCCCTGAATAATGCCAATGAATAGGATATAAATGAATTGTGCCTACTGTACATGACAGAGCGGCGCACAGTGAGGGGTTGAGGTTCGGGGCCTTGGTGGAAGGAAAAGCCTCTTAATGGCAGGTGAGGTTCTTCAGAGACCAACAGCAACCACACTTTCACTTCTGAGGGGTGTTGGAAAAGGGAAACATTACACTCTTGCAGCTCTGCAAGGCGTGAACCTCCAAATGGACGGGAGCATGAGGTCTGCTGGCCCATAATCTGTACTGATATTGTAAATCAACGGAAAAAATCTAATACTAAGTCTTGGATATTTGAATTTGTGTAGATGCACTGCAGAAGAAGCGTATGGTACGATAGCTGACTTGTTTCAAGAGAGAAAGCTGAGACTTTTGGCACTTGGTGAGACAAGGTCGAAAGGGCAGCGAGTGCAGGAATGGCAAGGGCTGTCTCACGAGTTATTTCCAGAATTGTATGACCAGGACTGAATTCAGCAGAATAAATCCTTGTAATGGTGACTATCAATGGTCCAAGAGAAAAAAGGAATACAAATGCAAGAGAATGTTTTGGAATACAAATGCAAGAGAATGTTTTGGGAATCAGAAGCTTTGCTTGTTGGGTTTAGTGAAAATGAAAGGGCAGCTGTTATGGGTGATTTCAATGCAAAGGTAGGTGACGGAGTAAAAGAGAATGGAGTTGAGTAAAAGAGAATGGAGTAAGTCTTGATTGCTGAAAATATATGGTGACCAAAGAAACACAAACAACAAAAATGGTGAGGAAGAGAACTGGTTTGACTGTGTGTTAGTACAGTGCATAAGGAAGAGCATGTTGACGGATGTAATGGTGAGAAATGGACTGGCTGGAAGTATATCTAATATTTGACTGACTGTTAAACAGACTGAAATTTTATTAAACAGACTGAAATAATGAGTTAGAAATGAAAATGTGGCTGGCAAAGCAACAAGACAAGAGAGTTCAATAAGAAAGAAGGGAGAACCCATAATTTGAGAATGGATGAAAAATGGGCTAAGTTTAGGGCACGGAGGTGGAAGGGCTAGATGGGGAATAATAAAATTTGAGGATGGGGTCAAAGTCAGCAGGAAATTATTTTGGTTACGGGTCAAGGCCGGTAAGGAGCGAAAATACAAACACTTTGTAGTGGAAGTAGGAAATGTAATTTCTAGTGAAAAAGATAATGCTTGAGTTACAACTGCATGACAGAAGAGCTTGTTTTAAGTATACAGGACGATGAATAATGTGGTCAAGAATAAATTAAGAGTCAAAATAGTGTAGTCATGAAGAAAGTGAGATAAAAGATACGAAAGTAATAAAAATACATGTATGTATTTGTGTATTAGTTATTATGTAAAGGTTACAACATTAACAAGAAAACAATCATGTTATGCACCAAAGGTCTAAGCACTTCGCATTTAAGAGGCGGGTTGATAAAAACAGGGGAGGCTTTGTGTCTTGTTGTTAATTAAATACTGAGAGTTGACTGGCTGAAGTGATGTTAGACAAAACGGCCCAACTAAGATACACATAAATGTACTTAATAAAATTTGGATAAATGACGTCCAGCTTATCAAACTTCGGTTAAAAACAAAATTATCAGAGATTATCTTCCAACAGTTTCCAAAACAGCTAAACAGCCAATGAAGGAATAATGTCTTGTTTTCTCACAAGCTGCAAGCCTCGGCCATTTCTTAGTGCCAGGCTTCATTCCATTCAGTAACTATCAGCTGTTACACATTACGCAAGCTACGATCCATATGGAGCCACAGTAACTAGTCTCAAAAATCGGCGGTTACTCAGTGCTGCCTGTTTGCTCGGCTTCCAGAAGCCTGTAGTGACATATCTGATGGCAATCTTCGTGCTCTGTGTCTGAGTCAGGATGACAATATCAAGTACCTTCTTTCCAAAATTCTTCGAAAAGAAAACTTGAAACTATTGTATATTTTCATTTCCTTGAAAGGCGTATCATTCTTCATATATTTCAGGCTTATATTTTGGAAGATCTGCAACATTTGAAATAAGAAATAAACTAATGTCCGGAAGATGTAGTGCACACTTCTTTAAGTACTTCTAGTTTTCTGTAAAAGAAAACTATTGTGTTGGCTTAGTCTGTCCGTCCGCACTTTTTCTGTCTGCCCTCAGATCTTAAAAACTACTGAGGCTAGAGGGCTGCAAATGGGCATGTTGATCATCCAACCTCAATCATCAAACACACCAAATTGCAGCCATCTAGCCTCACTATTTTTTTTTTTTACTTTATTTTACGTTAAAGTTAGCCATAATCGTGCTTCTGGCAACGATATAGGATAGGCCATAAACGGGCAGTGGTTAATTTCATGGGCCGCGGCTCATACAGCATTATACCGAGATCACCTTGATTATACGCTGTGACGGGTCTTTAGTTTGTTTTATTTCTTCTATAGTTTTATTTTACAGAGGCGGTGACATATCTGGGAACTATAACATTGGGCGTTTTATGTTATTTGGCTTCAGGATTTGTTCTTTCTATGCTTTTTGATTACCAGCCCTAATATGATTAGTATTTTTTAGGTTCGGACGGTTTAGGCCTAGTTTCCTACGCTTTAATTATTATTTACTACCAAAATGAAAAGTCCGCGGAGGTCGGTTATTAACAGCTTTGTCAAACCGAGCGGGAGATGTGGCCATTTTCCCAGGAATTTCTTTGATACGGAGTTTAGGGGGCTGAAATTTTTATTTTCAAGTGGGGGAAGAGTCTCGCCACAAAACGTTATATTTTTGTAGCGTTAGCCGCTATAACCAAGAAAGCTCTGATTCCTTTTTCCACCCGGCTGCCTATTTTCCTCATTCTCGTTACTTATTTTTCAATCTAACTCAATAGTTGCGACGGAAGTTCAGTAATACAACAGCTCAATATCCATAAGGTAATAAGCAAACAGTAGTTCAAGTCTCCACTTATCCTTTTGCATTTACCGTTTAGCAAATTTTTTTTTTTTTACTTCATCAGAGCTTTCAAACCAGGCTCAAGGACCTCACAAGTTTTGCACACGATAACATGATAAATTCTGACACATCTGCACGAAGGTCAACTCGCCGCATTCATAGAGAATTTCAGTCGGTTTGATAGTGAGTGTTTACAAACAGCAACTGTGTGCACGCCGATCCTCCCGAAATGAATTTATTCACGTTTCAAATGCTACAGAACTTACAAAACATAAGCCTGAAATTGATGAAAAAGATACAAGAATTAAGAGTTGTCTTCTACAAGAATCTCCGAAAGGAGAAAAAAAAGTATACCTTAGTTTTACCAGACCACTGAGCTGATTAACAGCTCTCCTAGGGCTGGCCCGAACGATTAGACTTATTTTACGTGGCTAAGAACCAAAGCTTGTATGCCTCACAACAGAGATGTCTCATGAGAAGAAAAAGACAGCGATCACTGCTGCTACACTCATACTTGAACTGCTGAATGGTGGCTGAACCCGGTGCAAAAGATTCAGCAACACTAGCCGTTTCGTACAACTACACTAACGACTCACCAGCAGCGTGTCGAAACGCCTGCACACACAGCACCATTCACTTCTTTATTTCCAAATGGATTCTGTGTGTGTATTTATTGCATGAAAAGGCAGACACCCGCTTTCACTGTGGAGAGTTGGCAGTCATATAAACATCAACTGTCAGTCATTTCCACTGCAGCTGTTACAATAAATACGTACCAAATAACAAGTGACAATGAGAGAGAGAGAGAGAGAGAGAGAGAGAGAGAGAGAGAGAGAGAGAGAGAGATGACGTAAGGATCCGAGAAACGCAGATGTCCTGAAAAAATGAAATGATCGACGATGAAAATGATGCCGTGTAATGTAATATGACGCCACTTGAACTGTACACACACACACACAGACAGGAACAAAAGCGCCACGCCACTTAAACGACTTCTTGCGCCACTTAATGAAGCACTACGAACGGGGAATAAACAAACAAAAACGAAACAACAGCAACAATCCCATTTTGGCAGCACATCCACGAGAGAGAAAAATAGAAGGCGTAAATAATTAAACGCGGACGCAAAACACGACATGAGTTTTCGTCCTCTCCCTGTCTGTCTGCGTGACCTCCCATCATACCAGCATGTTGAGCCGGACACGGTGCTTTGCAGGAAACAACAACACCAACAACAACAACATCAACAACAACAAAAACTAGCAAAGGAAAATGAATGAGACCGAATGAATGAAAGGCGTGGAGGCCGAGTGAGAGCAACGCCTCTTGTCTCCCGCCCCCAACCCCTCCTTCCCCTGCCTTCTCCCCCCGACCCCGATCCCCAAGGTCCTGAACGCCCACTCAGTAAGTCCTCGAAAACAGCCCCCTGACACGACATTCCTTACATCTCTCTCTCTCTCTCTCTCTCTCTCTCTCTCTCTCTCTCTCTCTCCGTCACACACACACTCACGCACATATAACGAAGGACATAAAGAAGTAATTTCAGCGCATCGCCATTTAAGTTCATCGTACGTATAGTCTTCAAGAAAAATGTCTATGTAGAACAGAACAACATAATCTGCGTTACGAATCTCCTTACAATATTAGGACGAAGAAGTCACTGAAGAAAAAAGTCGACAAGAAAAACTTGCGAAGCAGACACAAAGTCTTGAAAAAGGGCTGAACAAAAACACCTGGGATGCCAGGGTTCGGGATGCGGTGGGAGCCAAGACCCCTCAAGGGCCTAATTTTTCCACCACTAAATAAGTGGGCCAACATCAGAGGAGTAAGAAGATAAAACTTAGGAAAGTCCAAGTCAAGAAATAAAGGACAATCTTTACAAAACCGACTGGCGTAACACGTCAAGAACATATGAAGAGCGTCCGGAAATAATAAGAGCTTTCATGTTTGCATTACATATATATATATATATATATATATATATATATATATATATATATATATATATATATATATATAATCAAAAGTCTACTTAATACGTCATTTATGCTGACGAAAATCAGGTAAACATACGTATTACTGACTTACAAGCGAGGAAAAGAAGGGAGATGGGTATTGCTGTGTACTTTGACCTCAAGAGCATCTTTGATAATGGCTCATATCCTCCTCAACAAAGGAAGTCTAATTTTTCATTGTCTGTCATTTACAACATTCATTTATATATATATATATATATATATATATATATATATATATATATATATATATATATATACACACACACATTAAAAACAAGGTTTCCAACATCACCTAAACCGGTGTGCAACAGAATTTTCCTTTGGAAACTCTACTTGAGGTGATCAGCCTGCAAGCACAGTCGTAACAATGACTTGCAACTAAGAGTTTTATTAGGGTATTCAAAGCCAACTCTAGAACTGGAGTTGAATCTTCATTTCTGTATCAGATACATACATGCATGCATACATACTTACATGCATCACGCAAATAACAAAAGATTTGGTGCTCAAAATTTCCTTGATGAAATCTCAGTTACCCTGCACAGGAAGGAAGAACTCCTTTTGCTCCCACTTCTGATGACAGGATGCTTTCAGAGGAAAACTTATCCAGAAAGTATGAAAACTGTTGATGTCAGAGGTCATTAGATCCATTTAGTACTGCACGTTCTATGGTGAATGTATCCAGTACACTCAATACGTGTATAACAATCATTTTACCCAATTGGCTAACGTTCCTTTCAAAGGCTGCGATTCAGTTCATTCAGTGGCACTTCCAGAAAAATTCTTTAATGAAAACAGCAACAATTTTCAAAAATTAGAACATCAAGATATTGCTAAACATTAAAACGACAATGGTAAACTTTCATATGTTTGGTTTTATTGGTTAAATCACGAGCGCATTTCTCTGTCCGAAATAAATTCGACGTTAGAAGCTTGGAGGACATTTTACATTCTATTTCCTCTTTGGATTTTCAAAAAATTTCGGTGACTATGGTATCCAAACATTTTCGGAAACTGAAAAATTAAACGTTCACTGTATGACCGTTGTGACTCCCAGGGAATACAATATGGAGCAACGTGAAGGTTCCAGACGAATATACTTTAACAAGAACAAAGAAACAAGCATCTAATTCCATACAATTGAGTAACGTAAAATCAATGAACTTGCGTCATCGAAGTGTCTATGAACAAAGAGGATCCGGACACCACAAAATACCCAATGAAAGAAACTCGTCATATATTCAGCCAGAAACATAAGACAGCTTCTACTTCATCATGAAGTATTACTGCACTGTTTCCGGACAGAAATTCAAAACACCAATAATAATAATAATAATAATAATAATAATAATAATGAAGAAGAAGAAGAAGAAGCACATCTGCGTCTGTTCACCCTCAAGAGCAACCACTGCTCATAAACTTCTGAGATGCACTGCTAATCTTCACAAATGAGCTCAAAGCTGTAAGCACTTCCGGTCTGTTTTCTGTCAACATCGCAAGAGCAAGGAAATGACAGATACGGATCACAGCAAGATCTCTTTACCAGCAGAGACCACACAAAACCTGGTGACTTTAGTGACCCTATAAATAATTTAAATAATTCGTTAAACGATGCAGTAACCATGCCACTTGAATCCGTTGAATGGCCTAAATGAACAAGTTAAATGGCATAACTGAATGGACGACAAGCTACCTGAATCTTGTACTGGCGTAATTAACTCAAGTAAATGCCCCAATTGAATAAAGTAAATGGCGTAGCAGACCGTGATAATGGCCCAACTGAATCAGGTCAATTGCGTAAATGACTCAAGCAACTGAATTCAATAAATTCCAACTGAGTCCAGAAACAGAAACTGGTTTCAAAGAATTCAGGAAGTGAACCAAGTCAAGAGGATTTCACTCGAAAAGGCTTCGAATTATCACGGCATGGGCAACTTTATCTAAAAAATAAAGAATATAGAAAGAATAATATAAATAATGCGCCTGCTGTGTGTGTGTGTGTCAGTGTCTGTGCAAGCGTATAGTAGACATACAAGAAAACTTTTGATAACATACAAGCCTGCTTCGGTTTGCGTATGTTTTCGGTTAATTTATATCTTAGCAAAATCAAACCCTCTCTCAATCTCTCTCGCTCGTTGCGCAAGTGAAAGCACGTTCAACTCAAAAATTGTATGACCGTCGCTCGATCCCGAACCGGAAGTGAAAGGAAGGATATTGGGGATTCCTTAAAAGCCCAGTAGACCTCTGCCTCTCTAGACAAAATGAGTGAATTACAAATCTGGATATCACTTGAGTGTCGTGGGTGGTAGACTGTAAACGTGAGCGTTTCGAAGTAGTAGTCCTAACAAGGGAGCAACTGTTCACAAGATATCGATAAGATATTCTCTCTCTCTCTCTCTTCATGCGTGTATTTACCGAATAAGATATTGCGATTACTAGGAATAATACATACATACATATATATATATATATATATATATATATATATATATATATATATATATATATATATATATATATATATATATATATACACACACACACACACACTTAGGCATAAAATAACTGGCATAGAATTCTCTCTCTCTCTCTCTTTCTCATACTAGTTTACTGCCAAGTATGTGGGACCCCGAAGAGGGCCAACTATCTACATGGCACCGCGTGAACCCACTGCCACAATCTAAACACGCATAATTACAACGGAAATTACAGGACCGCAATCAATGATACACGCAGCGGTAAGGCCGTGAAGCCTTACATCTATCCAAAGAAACATCATACAGCTTCAACATCTGAATGACAACAAATCTGATACCAATAATTCGTCATAACAATAATGTAGTAACGAGCATAATTTTTTGAATAACCAAAAACTGGCATAATGACAGCAACAGGGGTCTAGAAATATACTCAAATCAACATTACTGAAAATAAGTCAACAAAAGAGCAAAGCAACACTTGTGCTGAAACCCTTGAAGATTAATTAGATAATCTGGCTCTTGATGAATGAACATATGCCGGAAAAGAGGAAAATTTGCATGCTATTCTTTAAACAGGACATGGCTGTATTAAACTACTAAAGGCTTTATCACCTCCATCTCCTGACTTCATGACAAGGGATTATACCGGACGTGTGTAAAGACACACTTCCATGCGCATACATATATACGCATGTACATGCATACACGATAATTTTCCTTTAAATAGCACGTGACTAATTTAGACTCAATTATTGGGCCAAAAATATCACTTAATATCAAAAGGAATTTAAAGAGTTAGAGAGCAATATATTATGTATGCAATCAAATAAATATCTTTAAACAGCATTCTACCAATTTAGAGTAAACACAGGTGTATTTCTTTATTGTAAACAAAAACGCAAACTGATAAATTTACACACACACACACACACACACACACACACACATATATATATATATATATATATATATATATATATATATATATATATATATATATATATATATATATAAATTAAGACCCAACGTCATAGGTATGAGTCTGTCAAAAGAGAGAGAGAGAGAGAGAGAGAGAGAGAGAGAGAGAGAGAGAGAGAGAGAGAGAGAGAGAGAGAGAGAGAGGGGGAATTATCTCGAATGATAAGCATCCAAGTCCCACATGTGTCCAAGTGAGTTTGAAAGTTGCAATTTTGTAATTACGCTCACCACTATCATCGCCGTCATCATAACGAGGCCCAACCTAAACAGGACAACATCTGTCTCAAATGATCACGACCGCGATGATGACGAAGCAAAAGAATTTGTACCCAAAAGTTACTAAATCGAGTTTCAGAAAAAAAAAATGAAGTAAATACTGACCAATCAACGACACGGAAACACTAACAAAACGAGAGAGAGAGAGAGAGAGAGAGAGAGAGAGAGAGAGAGAGAGAATGGTATGCAGGTGTTCCCATTCTTTCGGAAGTATGTAATTCGCATACAGCTAATGTGTCCCCTTTTAAACTGTGACATGGTATGAATTCGCGGTTCCCAGCGATAAATTCAAGTTCACTTCACCAAACACCGTAGTTCCTTGATGCAAGTGACACCGAACCCAAGTGGTAATAGTGGATTATATGCATTTTCCATTTGAGTACCAATTGCTCAGAAAGGAACCGTGAGGGAACATCATAATTACAAGCATGTCATGAATGAAGCGGTGCTTGTGTACAAATGCTTGCTAACACATACATAGATATCCTTATATATTTTTCCTTCCTAACATGTAGGTACACTCATGCAATGATTTAATATTGGGTTTAAGTACTGCTATAAATAGGGCGACACAAATATTTCAATACTGTAAGTCCTCTTGCATGAATAACCTGCCTAAATTACAAAGTATATACAGACTACATACACGAAAACATGAATGCCTTTATTTATTTGTACTGTACAAGCAAACAATTTATAAAGTCATGAGGACTACAGAAGGGAATTCTTCATTTGAGAAAATGATTTTACCTACATGGTAAACTAGGTTCAGGTATAATCCTTGAATACACACACACACACACACACACACACACACACACACACACACACACACACACACACATACATATATATATATATATATATATATATATATATATATATATATATATATATATATATACTGTATATATAGTTAATCTGAAGATGTCAAAGACAAAAATATTAGGTCCAGCAAAGTTTTTATTTTCCTTGTGTACACACGCACACATACACATACACACACACCACACACACACACACACACACATATATATATATATATATATATATATATATATATATATATATATATATATATATATATATATATATATTTGAGCTACGGAAGGAAAATAAAAAACTTTATTGGGGAATAGTACTTTTGTCTTTTTCACATTGTCAGATTTACAATATATATATAATATATATATACACACACATATATATATATATATATATATACACACATACAAACAAAGAGAGAGAGAAATATTTTACTTAAAACGCTATAAACCGTCGAAGCCATCCCGTTTTGATTGCAAGCATTTTGACGATATACTTATCACTCTCTTCTTCTTCTTCTTCTTCTTCTTCTTCTTCTTCTCTTCTCTACCCCAGCTGCGACCCTCACCTGCAGACTAACAACTACATATGTATATAATTCACTGCTTAGGAACACGGCCATATTGCCCCTCTTTGTCAGATTCAACCACCATTCCACGTGCAGGGTGTGCTACCACTACACCACGAGGAAAGATTGAGGGAAGGTCCAGGGGGTGTTAATCTTCCAGTCTAAAGTAATTCTTTCGGGATGCAGTTGCCAGCCCCATGTGATCCCCTACTAATATCTATCCAACTGATACAATATTCATTGCTTAGGTCAACAGAGACATGGAATTTTTTTCCATCTCTTAGAAGACGGACTTCAAAGTTAAGTATACCAAAGGATTAGACTTATTTTACGTGGCTAAGAACCTATTGGTTACCTAGCTACTGAACCTACAGGTTATTGTGGAATCCGAACCACATTATATCGAGAAATGAATTTCTATCACCAGATATAAACTCCTCTAATTCTTCATTGGCCGGCCGGAGAATTGAACTCGTGCCCTGCAGTGTGCTAGCCGAGAACGGTACCGACCAGTCCAACGAAGAAAAAAAAATACCTTAGTTTAACCAGACCAGAGCTGATTAACAGCTCTCCTAGGGCTGGCCCGAAGGATTAGACTTATTTTACGTGGCTAAGAACCTACTGGTTACCTAGCAACGGGACCTACAGCTTATTGTGGAATCCGAACCACATTATAGCGAGAAATGAATTTCTATCACCAGAAATAAATTCCTCTAATTCTTCATTGGCCGGCCGGAGAATCGAACTCGTGCCCTGCAGTGTGCTAGCCGAGAACGGTACCAACCAGTCCAACGAAGCACATCAGGACTTCAACCTGCTACCCCTCTGATAGTTCTTGTTTTCTTTAAACACTCAGGTATTCTATTAGGTACTATTAGGTAGAAGTTTGCTGGAGAAAATTTTGGTATTTTAGTTTATCCCATAAGAATTTATCCAAGTTATAGTTTATGATTTTGAAACACTAATACTCCCACACACACACACATATCTACACACAAGCGCTTTTCTGTACATATGGTGAATTATTAATACTCATACTGGACACCCTTATGCACAAGACAAAAGGCCATTAATCTGCCTATTAATCAGCCATGCACAAGGCAAAATGCCCTTGACAATAAATGAGAAAGAAAAGCAACTCGAAAGTAAAAAGAACAGAATCAGCCTGATGAGCGAGCACGTCCGTGACAGGAAGTGGAAACAATGTTTTGTCATCCAATTACACTTCCGACGCATGAATGATGAAACCACAAACCACACTCCTACATGACAATGGAATTTCATTCATTCTCATCACCAGACAACATATCTTCAACAACACTAAACAGGAAAGAATGCTTCTTTGATGCCAGAAAGCGAATTTTAATTCATGCGTTAGAAAATATATGAAAAACAATCAATAGTAACCTAAAACTATGACCAAGAAGAAGGAGAAAAAGAAGAGAAGAAGAAAAAGAAAATAAAAACAAGGAAGAAAATGAACGGTGCATCTGACTGCAAGGTGGGAAATTCCACCAAGCCCACTGCAACGGATAAGCTTCAAGAAAGAAGGCAGTTGTGAATAAAAAAAAAATAGTGACAGGGTATCCGACTAACTATTTTCTTCAAGTTTAAGTACGTTTTTAACGAGTCGAGTTTAAGTACGTTTTTAACGAGTCGAGGATGGAATTCCAGTGCATTAGCTACTACCAAAATCTCGTATTTTACTGCATCATTTGGCCATAATGAAATTTGACATCCACTAACAACATACTACAGATACTGCGGCTCCAACGTGTCATACTGAATATGGTCTGAGAAGAAATTACGTCTAACTTGACTTTCCTTCACCTCTTTTCGGCAATGTCACGGCACTAGTTGACCCTCTTCCTCCATAAAATTCGGTCCTGGGCACTTTCTTCCGAACCACACACTTTGTGTTGACGTAGATCACACTTCACTCTGACAGAAGGACGAAAAGCGTGGCCTAGAATTGATGGAAACAAGGCAAAGACATATTAGGGAAATACTTGGGTATCCACGCACTCTTTTTTGTTTCACAAGTGCACCCTTCTCGGGGCTGATCCCTTGCAAAAGGCTTACCGGAATTCCCAACACTGAAGTGATGCAACCTTCAAGTTCTTCCTAAAGATGCAGCTGTTCTCTTTTTTCTTTGTGTATTTCATTCCTTCTTCAATTGCACCAAAAACCTTTTCGTGTCTACATAGAAAAGTTTCGTTTCCGATTTAAATATTTTTCATTGCTCTCAGAGAACTACTATTTATGAAAAATATCCAGCGTGCGTTACAGCGTTCGATCTTATCAATTCTGTGCCGCAATATTCCAATATTCATGACGTATGTTATTTAAAGATTCATTTCTTCATTTTGAAACTCAACTCATTGAATATGTGATCCATGCTAACGCCTTCTTGCCTGAAAGTGCATTACATTATAAAATGGCCGTTTCATCCCTTGTTTTCATCACCAAATGTGCAACAATTTTCATTCTACAACTGAGTATTCCAAAATAATGCCAATTACCTTTCCAGAAAGTATCTCAATGAATCTCTCTTTCAACTTTTTCATTCCTGGCATTCCATGTGTATCTAAAATGGTATCTCTTACTCACCAGCAACTTTTGCGTTCAAATCAACCAACTCGATCACCTTTGACTAATCGTCAAAAGTGGTTGTGGGAGAAGCCAAGACTCTACCAAGAGTAAACACAGAATCACTATGTACTGTAACAGATTCAAAAATGACCTCAGTCTTCTAACCAACGGGGATTCGAGTCGCACTTGGGAGGAAAATAAAAAGTTAGGAACGATCATTGTGGACGTTACAACACGCAGGATATGCATTCGTGCTGCTTTCAGTTTGAGAAAACAACGGAATTCCGTCAAAAAACTTCTTATATCATACCAACGTCCTTTGTCACTTTTCCCACATCCTTTAAAAAATAAAAAAAAAATAAAGGAAATGACATTCGTCATTCTCAGACTAACCTCACAGTGAACACACGCGTGCATGACATTTCTTTAGGTTCCCTTATCATGCCTAAGATGAATTATGCAAACAAATTCATGGCCTCCGATACCTGCGCACATACTCGAACAGTCTACAGTATATGTTAAAATACACACGTAGAAGTGATTATCATCCAGATGTTTTTCTTGAAGTCACCTAATATTAGGAAAAATGGATTTCGCTGTTGAAAAATTGCATGCACACACACACACACACACACACACACATATATATATATATATATATATATATATATATATATATATATATATATATATATATATATATACACACACACACACACACATATATATATATATGTATGTAAGTATGTATGTATGTATGTATGTACGTATGAGTGTGCATGCACACGCGTGTAACCGTGTGTGTTCAAATATACAAAAACTGTACGAAGGTTAGCGTAGCCGTATGTGAAAGGATGGTTCAGGACGTTTTGAGATGGTTTGATCATGTGGGAAGAATGCAGGACAATGAGTTATTGAATAAAGTGTATATTTCAGAAGTGCAAGGAAGCAGAAGACGAAGACCAAAGAATCGATAAACGGAGTGTGGAGGTACCAGAAAAGAAAAGATGTTCCTTAATGTTCAGGAGTTTTTGCAAGACAGGTAAATGGTGCAGTGCGTATAGTGAGGTTCGGAACAAGGCCGATGAATTTTCTGAGTAGGTGCAGGAAGTGACTAATATTGTGGAAGTTATCAGCATAAGGGGTTCATCCGCGATTCAGAAGTTAATGTAAGAATGTCGTAGTGGCTGTTTTATCTCTATTAAATGAGCCCCTGTTAAGGAAAAAACTTAATACTGTTTGAAAAAAAAAAAAAATTATTATATATAAAAAAAAAATATATATATATATATATATATATATATATATATATATATATATATATATATATATATATATATATATATATATATGTGTGTGTGTGTGTGTGTGTGTGTGTGTGTGTTCAATAAAACAGAAATAATTCGTAGTAAAACAAAATGGCAAGCATAACGACGAAAGCTAATAACACACGTTCAAGCCAATATGACATTAAAATGCGCCTCAGAAATATTTATTTAACAGAAGTGAAATTCAAGAATTTTCCTCAAAAGAGAGAGAGAGAGAGAGAGAGAGAGAGAGAGAGAGAGAGAGAGAGAGAGAGCGTTCTAGTCGTTATGGAAATAACATTTAGTATCCGTAACATACGTAAATGTCTTTTGAAAACTTGAAAAAATAACTTCCTCTTTCTCGAAGCAGGAGAATAACCAGAGGAAGAATCGAACAGCGGAGAGCCTTGTGCAACTCCTTTACGACATCACTATCATCAGACCTTATCACCACCCCCTCCCCCTCCCCCCCTTCCCCATCTATTCCATTGATTCCTTCCTGAGTCCCCCTACTAGTACCCCTACCCTCGACACAGGAACTCGGGTCCCACCCATTCCAGTCCCCAGACCCCAGCGCGCAATTCACTACCACACCCTTCCATTCATTCATTCACTCATCCAACGTTATCAAAATTCTTCCTCCTTCCTTTCCTCCTTCAAGTTACCACATGGCCTTGCCCTTACCTCTGTCTCTCTCTCTCTCTCTCTCTCTCTCTCTCTCTCTCTCTCTCTCTCTCTCCTCCTCCTCCTCCACTTCCTACTCCTCCTTCCATTCATTGGCTTTTCCCATTCAGAACTCCACCCATCCATTCAACAACTCTCGTTTTCTATAACATGCCATAAAAATAACAGAAAATGTAGACACGCACTGAAAAAAAGGCTTTTACATTGAACAAAAAACCTTTGGTAATGCAGGCACTGACAGAAGAATGCGTGCGCGCATGTACAACATGTATCAGTCTGCGTGCGCCTTATGCATAACCTATATGTAATCGATATACATAAAGCACGCATATACCGAAGATTGTTTTGCATTCTTTATTAAGGCACAATGCACGCTGAATGGTTACTAAAACCGTCCAATCATAATGGACAGGCAGAGTGACGTCACAAACAAACGTAATTATGATTGGTTACGAGAAGGGCAGTGGCTGTGGGAGGGGGCTGGCAGCACACCAGAAGCAACAGGGCAGGATATCCGGTTGGCGTCTATCCAAGCTCATCTCACTGCTGCTGCTGCTGCTGCTGCTGCTGCTACCTCTCAATGCTGCTTTTCCTGATGCTGAGCTTCAACTGCTGCTGTCTAACAGCAACCGTAAGATAATGCTGCTTTTGCTGCAGTCTCTCCAGCTGAGGAACTTCATATACGGCTGTAAAACGGCAAGCTTATGACGATACTGTTGTTGTTAAAAAACGCTGCTTTTGCTGCTGGTGAAAAACATCCAGAACAGCAAGCGCAAGATGGAAGAGTCAAAGGAGACTGATACGTGGAGGAAATGGAGATCAGCGCTAACGATTACAAACGATACAAGAGGAAGGGGAGAGATTAAACAAGCCAGCACCAGCCTGCCTGCCTGCCCGCCTGCGCGCTCGCAAACATATACGAACAGTAATCCTTGTAACCCACATCAGGGCTCTCGATGCAAGCATATCATACTGAAATACAAGCTGGAATCGTATTACAGTTGCTCGCACGCATGCAAACGAAGAGGAGATTTTTTACCTGATGGAAATGAATACAATGTACGCCTCAAATAAACCTGCAACCGAAAATCAACTCCATGTATAAGCAACTCTTTCTAAGATATCGAAATGCACACAAAAAGATTCAAAGCGTAAAACTACTGTGTTTAATAATAATAATAATAATAATAATAATAATAATAATAATAATAATAATAATAATAATAATAATATATATATATTATATATATATACATATATATATAAAATACATAATATATTTACAGTTAGTTCATATAATTATCATGCTCGACAGGAAACATGAAAAAGGAAACAGAGCCGCTACTATGCCAAGGTGTAATACAACACTTACAGATGAAAAGAATGCACGGGAGATCCTTTTATTTCAAAGCTTCTTAATGGTCCCAAACTGGGTATATGTGGAGTTTCCCTTTAACTCTTGCACTGAGACTACGTAAAAAAGGATGATACAATGTCGAATATTTAAGAATGGCGCTTGCACATTATTTCAGGATGGGTAAAAATACGAGAGAGAGAGAGAGAGAGAGAGAGAGAGAGAGAGAGAGAGAGAGAGAGAGAGAATTACTAAACTGAAGGTAATGCATTTCATTCGTAAATGACACATCCGAAAGAATTCGTAGCATTACGTATGACTTAAAGATTACGTTCTTACCACAACCAACCTTCAAGGTAAGAAAAAAAAAATAAATAATAACTCAGCCGGCTATCCCCAACTGAGAATTTACTGACTGATAAAACAAGTGGGCAACGAAAAATGTTGCTGTAACGTGTGTATGCAAATTCTTTAAATAAAATTCGTTACGATGAACACTTGACCTGAATAACACCAATAGAAAAAATGTTGTCATGAAATTTCCCACTCCTATAACTAACTTAATCGTTACAAAACGAACGCGAAGACTTTTGAAACATTCTAAACAAAAGTACAAAGAACATAATAAGAATATATCGACGCCGATTAGGCAAATAAAAAAACTGATAACGAAGGAAATTCGACACAACAAATGTCACACATTTACCCTCAACAACAAATACGATTTATCAGGATCGAGACACTAATCTGCCGGAGAAGAATGTTGAAGACTTCGTTAACTGGAACGCATATAAATTTAAAAGCCAATGTGAAAAAAAGAAAACTACAAAAAATGTACTAACACACGTAAATAAGCTAACAATCAAGGCAACGCAAAACGAATGAACGAAAAACTATACAAAAAATAAAAAACAGGTTTAGCTCCTCAAGGAACAACAGGACCTGTTGTGCCAACGCTACTTACAAATGAATGCAAAGGCATTCGCAAATGAATATAAATCGGGCACTCCTTAAGCCGGGATATTCATTGCAACGTATCGCACGTTCCATGCTGGGTATTAATAGCTAGGACACTCCTGCACGCCTTCTCCCTCACGGAGACGGGCAAACGGAGGAGAGACGAATTGCAACCGCCTCTCATTTTGAGCACTACAAAACAGAGCAAAAAAACAGGTTGATCGGCTGAAAATTCTCCCTCTAAATTCCAAGTGGAGGATCTGGGAAGTTCAGCAATGGACCGGTGAATGAATGCCACAATAGTCCCAAAGAGAGACGATGACAATGCAGACGTTCACAAACAAATTCCACACACATTATACAGTACATATATATACATATATATATATATATATTATGTATATTATATACATATATATATAAACATATATAATATATGTACATAAACATATATCATATTATATATACATATATATATATATATACATGTATATATTGTTTATATACATACATATATACATACATACATATATATATATATATATATATATATATATATATATATATATATATATATATATATATATATATATAATGTGTGTGCGTGTGAGTTTGCTTGTGGACTTCTGCATTGTCATGGTCCCTCGTTTGGGACTATTGTGGCATTCATTCATCGGTCCATTGCTGAACCTCCCGGATCCTTCACTTGGAATTTAGGGGGAGAATTTTCAGCTGATCAGCCTTCTTTTTTGCTCAGTTTTATAGTGATCAAAATGAGAGGCGGTTGCAATTCGTCTCTTCTCCGTTTACCCGTGAGTCTCCTAGAGTATTCATATATATATAATATATATATATATATATATATACAAATATATATATATATATATATACATATATATATATATATATATAAACTCGAACATATACTGAAGGCTTGTAAATACTCCACCGCCCATCCTTGGAAGATTCAATCAGCCAAAGTGGTGGCCCAGGTCGGCCTGGCAAAGCGGTACGTTAGCTAAGTCCGTGGATAGCTCTCGGCTCTCCACGTCAGTTAATATTCAGGAAGAGGGGGTGGAGCTAGCAACCTGATCCTTAAAAACTTGGTGAGAAATGCTGTATCACTTGAAAAGAAAGAGGTGTATGTATATATATATATGTATATATATATATATATATATATATATATATATATATATATATATATATATATATATATATATATATACATATATATATAATATATATATACAGTATATATATATATATATATATATATATATATATATATATATATATATATATATATATATATATATATATATATATATATATATATATATATATATATATATATATATATATATACATATACACACACGTAAGTGTACAAAATTCTTGATATTTTAAATTTTCAAGCAATACAATATTAAGAGACCTCTTGAGAGCCTTAACCTTTCAGTCCTTATTCTTGATGAGAGAGAATGTTGTCAAGAGTAAGGTTAATTACCATACAGGATACAATGAATACATCGAAAAGCATGAGGGTTGGGTAAGAAATGTTGAGAGAGAGAGAGAGAGAGAGAGAGAGAGCAAATCAGAGAGGATGGAGAGTCAGAGAGAGAAGGAGAAAAGATATTCCAGAGTTACAATAAGAGCAAGGTAAGAAACTGCAATGGACTGGTTACAAAAAGACTGCAACGCACATAGCTACAAAAGGGAGTTGCAATGGACATATTCTGGCTACAAAACGCTCAAAATGGATATTCCATTGCTGGAAAGGTTACAATAACGAACTGTTGGCAAGGTAATGGAAACTGCAATGAACACATGCTGGCTACAAAACGCTCACTGCAACGGACATATTCTGGCTACAAAACGCTCACTGCAACGCACATATTCTGGCTGCAAAACGCTCACTGCAATGAACACATGCTGGCTACAAAACGCTCACTGACACGGACATATTCTGGCTACAAAACGCTCACTGCTATGAACACATGCTGGCTACAAAACGCTCACTGCAACGGACATATTCTGGCTACAAAACGCGCACTGCAATGAACACATGCTAGCTACAAAACGCGCACTGCAATGGACATATTCTGGCTACAAAACGCTCACTGCAATGAACACATGCTGGCTACAAAACGCTCACTGCAACGGACATATTCTGGCTACAAAACGCGCACTGCAATGAACACATGCTAGCTACAAAAGCTCACTGACAAATATTCGCACTGCAATGGACATATTCTGGCTACAAAACGCTCACTGCAATGGACATATTCTGGCTACAAAACGCGCACTGCAAAATGCTCACTGCAATGGACATATTCTGGCTACAAAATGCTCACTGCAATGGTCATATGCTGGCTAAAAAAACGCGCAAGAAGTGATGAATTGGAAGGCCCTGTTCTGTTCTTTGAGTGCAAGTCGCGCAGAGTCTGAGGATGGGAGGAGGTGGTTCAGATTATTGCTAACGAGTATTCTGTGAGGGTTTAGTATTCTGAAGTGGCAAAGCCGTGGAAGTTTTCTGCACAGGGGGTTCACACTCACTTTAGACGTTCAAGAATGTCATTACCACCCATGTCAGGAGAAATGGCTCGTCAGCGAAAACACAAACATTTATGCAAATATTTTTATGTGAATATGTGTGTATATATGTGTGTATACACATACACATATTTATATATATGTATACATATATCCAATATATACACGCATACATAAATACTTACATTTTGTTTTATCCGTAGCTAGGCCAGAAGCCAGTCACCAGCCACCCCCCCCCCCCAGCAAAAGCAAGAATTTCCTGCTAAAATTAAGCAAAAAACATTTAAAAACATTAACGTTAGAAGCGCTTGTATAAAAATGAAATCTGTAACTTTCTTTATTAAAATACTGATCAATAACTGCTTGATATCTGCAACTATAAAAGCCGGAGATATGGACTCCAGTTGTTAGAAGTCATAAGTGAAAATCAATGGTTTCCCCTCATAAGACATGAGTGCAAAAGAGGAATTCGAACCTGTAGTGAAGTAAAGAAAAGAATTATGAGCAAGGTATAGTCAGATTATGTCTGAACTACGATCTATAGTGTATGTGCGTCTTCATACAAGCATGCATTATTTTCTATCATGCATATGAAATATATATGATATGTATGGGTTCAAATAGCGAATGAGATATCGATTCAAGTAAAAACAGTGTATTAATGGAAGAAATTCAATCTCTTCATGACGGAGGAACCGTTATCACCTTGCCTAAACCATTTAAGATAAGTACACCTTAGTTTAATCAGACCACTGAGCTGATTAACAGCTCTCCTAGGGCTGGCCAGAAGGACTAGATTTATTTTACGTGGCTAAGAACCAATTGGTTACTTAGCAAAAGTTAAGTATACCTTAGTTTTACCAGACCACTGAGCTGATTAACAGCTCTCCTAGGGCTGGCCCGAAGGATTAGACTTATTTTACGTGGCTAAGAACCAATTGGTTACTTAGCAACGGGACCTACAGCTTATTGTGGAATCCGAACCACATTATAGCGAGGGTTACTTAGCAACGGGACCTACAGCTTACTGTGGAATCCGAACCACATTATAGCGAGAAATGATTTTCTATCACCAGAAATAAATTCCTCTAATTCTTCATTGTCCAGTGAAGGGCAATGACATTTCCTAGGACCAAGAAAAATAAAAAAAAATCGTGGGGATTAAATAAAACATCAGGTATCTCTCTCTGCACCTCTCCCTCACCAATTGAAAGTGTCGATTACCCGGACCCCGTAACCTCCCTTACGCCACCCATCCACTCCTGAAACGAGCACTTCAGATGTCATTTCCATTCATTCACCTTCCGGGGTGCGAACAGATTCGGGGGTGGGGCACACACGGAGGGAAAGGGGAGTCAGAACTGCGCTGTCGGCTGTGCGGAAGTCTGTTGGTCCTATGAACAACACCAAATACACCACCCCCCACCCCTCTCCCTGCCTAGAACCACTTCCCCTCAACACCCCTCGTATGAATGGTTCCCCCCCCACCCCCACAAACCCTATCTCGACGATCATCCGGAAGAACACCGGAAGTACGACACATACACAGGCACTCACAAACACTGTGAAGGGAAACCAAACGATGCAGAGGAAGAAGAAACAGAATACTGTACAACAGTACTATAGTACACACTTACTAGTCTACGAACATCGCAATGACTCTTTATATGACTGAAGGCTAACTGCTGACTGGCGAGCAGACAATAACTAGTTTCAGACAAACTGGGTCTGTATAAATTACATTAATATGCAAAAGAAGTGACACGGTAACCCTACACACCATCAAAGACACTTAATTTCGACTGTATCCGTTTATTATTATTACACATACACACACACAATAATATATATATATATATACACACACACGAATGTTTTTTAACCAGCTCGCATGTACATTTTTGGACCCAAATATTAGGCCACAAATACCCCTTAATAACTTCTGACCAAAGGAAATTATTTATAATGTTCTTTGGCATAGGTTCGATTCCTGGCCAGAGCAGATGTACTTGATATATTCAAATCCGTTTGGCTGTCTCTTATTTCAAAGATAAAGTAATTTCGATATTAAGCGGTATTTGTGGTCATATATTTAGGTGTGTGTGTGTGTGTGTGTGTGTGTGTGTGTGTGTGTATATATATACATATACATTTTCACGTCTCTGGACTGATTGTTATTGAAGCATTTTCTTCTTTGTTCTATGCAACAACTAAGAGATAGAATTGTTTTTTACTCTGGGATTATTATTATTATTATTATTATTATTATTATTATTATTATTATTATTATTATTATTATTATTATTATTATTTCACAAGTATTTTCAAACCTAACGCTAACCCTTTCCATTCTTGTGTATAATAATGTATTATTTATTAGCCGCAATGAACTTAACTTCTCGATTTCTTCACATTTTGGAAACGCTGGTCACTACGATGCCTAGAACCAAATGAAGATGAATGAAGATATACTAATGCCCGCCCGAGGCTCGATCTCAGGTAGGGGTATCAGCACGAAGGTAACACGAAGTAGAGTATAAGTCTATTCCTGCTCATGCGTACTTCTATCCGTCGAATATCGTATTTTTAGGAGTAAAATGCATTTTTCCTAACATACAAACCCGAGGTCCTTTACATATAGGGGAATACTTTCGGCGTAGCTGATTTACTAGAGCTGGAATAGACCCACCTTCATCACAATCAAGTATTTATTAAGTACGACATACTTGTGTATGTATGTATATATATATATATATATATATATATATATATATATATATATATATACATATATATATTACTTAAAAGTCAAGTGAAATGAAATTGTGAGGATTGAGAGTAAAACGGATGATGATAGGATGAGCAGCATCGATTCGCGGAGTAAGTGAAGCAAAGAGAGCCAGGTCTCTTTTACTGAAGGGAAAAATGGATGCCGAATGTGAGTGTTGCAAAAAAAAAGTACGACGAACCTGCTCAGATGGATCATTTTTTCCCGTAACATACTGGGATTAAGAAGGATTAAAAGTGTAAAAATTAGAGGTATCAACAATTGGTAAAGAAGTTACTATAGATAAAAAGACTTGCCGGTGGTCTTGTGGCGAGACCATAAACCGGTGAAAAATTAAAAATGAACTGCTCGGGGGAAGGGCGAGAGGTAGGTAGTCCTAACAACGACTGCACGGATGGAGTGAAATGGTACTAAAATAGAAGAGCCTTCATATCAAGGATGAGAGATAATGCAAGAAAATAATGGCCACACAAGTTGCTGATGAACCACCTAAGAACATGTAGCAGGCTATGTTATATACGTTTTCTACAAACACACATTTAACAATTGCTTCAACAGGTTAAGGATGCATGCAGCAGTTATTGTCTCTCTTGCTCTTTGGAAACATCCTTAATTTTTATGCAGATGCAAATTCAATGTGCTTCTGCTGAATGTTTTTAGAATATGTTGGTGGCTTTGTTTGTATGTAACTGGTGGTTAGTAGACTGAAGTGAATTACGGCCAGGTTTGATAAGGCTATGGGTCTACCACGCTCCTTAAATAAGGGCATGGGCCTACCACCCTCAACCCAAAAGGGTTGTTGCAAAGCGAAAGGTTAACAAATCCTGGAGCCAGCAGTTACTGTCTCTATATAATATATATATATATATATATTATATATTATATATATATATATATGTAACTATGGTTATATACTATATATATATATATAGGCTATATATATATATATATAGGGCATGGGCCTACCCTCAACCCTGTTGCAAAGTGAAAGGTTAACAAATCCTGGAGCCACACGCTATAATATACATACATACATACATACATAAATATATATATATACAGTATATATTATATATATATATATGTATATGCATATATATATATGTATATATACACATATATAAATAATATATATGTATAAATGTATATCTTTTCTGAAGATACCTAAAGCAGAATAACCCATCTACCTTTAGAACAAAGCAGCAGCTCCACACACACACGAAAACCAACAAGCACTAAAGCTCACGGCTCCAGTTACGGAGAAGCAAAGAAACTGAGGGAAAATTCTGTAAAAGTGTCAGTTGTTATAAATATATTTTCAATAGGCGTAAAAACTCAAAACGGCATTTTTGCAAATAAAGATAATAGCTATAGCATCTGCGAAAAATACAAGCTTGACAAATCTTAAAAAGGACTATCTTTCAATACTGTCAACT
The DNA here is from genome assembly GCF_040412425.1 of Macrobrachium rosenbergii. NCBI lineage: Eukaryota > Metazoa > Arthropoda > Malacostraca > Decapoda > Palaemonidae > Macrobrachium > Macrobrachium rosenbergii. The sequence goes on along the minus strand of NC_089769.1, from coordinate 18,755,177 downwards.
ATAAACAAGGCAAATTCACATAAATTAAAGCGCCATTTCCTGCAAAGAGAGGAAAAGGTGGTGGTGGAGATGGAAGTATTTACCAGGAAAACTAGCCGAAATCACTCGTCCAATTAAAAGGGATATTGGTTTCCTGGGGGAAACGACATATATCGATCGGGCGTCCAGTTCAAAAAGCTGACCTGGTTGGCTCTTACGGACACTATTCTGGAGGCGGCTATCGAGCAGACCTCAATTCTGTTTAATCTGAATTTCACATATCACTAGGAGATTTAATTGGGCTTAGTTATTCCAGGGATGTGCAAGAAAATAGGGCAAGGAATTGAAAAAATATACCTGGAGAGGGAGAAGCGTTTTTGTGTACGGTAACTACAATCGCAGATTTAAAAAGAAAACAAAGTCTACAATTCCAGTTTTTTTCTAAAGATTCTGCTTACATGAACAAGATAAAAATTGTACAGTTTGTTTGTATAAATATTTCATATATGAAATATGACATATATATATATATATATATATATATATATATATATATATATATATATATATATATATATATATATATATATATATATACATACCAAATTTGCAGATATAAATACAAGTACTCATGCTAAACATAAATGAAATAACACTTGAATGCACCCAAGTGGAAAGTGGTTAACCACTTCATACAATTACAGGATATACTATGGAACAACTGTGAGGACATTGCTAGAATGAAATGCAGATTGATTCACATCTTTCCCATTCAGAGCCCAAAGTTCAATCCCGTCCCCTTAGTAAGCTGCACAGTTAACTTTTGGGAGACTCAGGTCTTTCAGTTGGAAAAATCTACAATATCTGATTGACTAAACGGTAATGAGGAAAAATTCCGACTTTTTCAGTGAAGCGTTTCCACTCTTTCAGTCCTCTAAGCTTCATACAACCCCAAGTATTCCCTTGGTTTTCTTTAACTGATATTCAACTTCAATTTTTACCTTCCAAAAGACTTAGCTCAAGAATCCTTTCACACATTCAACGTTCTAACTATCTAGACACTACAGTTCCACAGTTTGTAAATAGCTTTTCTTTTATTTTATGAATCACTATTATATATAGTATAACATTTACTTCTAAAATTTCACGGCCAAGCATTTACATTCTTCTACAGTCTACAACAATACTAATCATTCTAACTCCAACTTACTCGGTTGTTTTACTTTTATGAACTTATTCAGCTTGAATCACTATTAGAAAGAGTAAATTCATTAAAATCATTTTTACACACTTTCACACTTTTTCACGAGTCAGTGCAAATTTGCATGGGTACACCAATAAACGTTTTGTCCTTCACAAACACCAACCATTCCACTTAAAATTATACAACTCTACTTCCATCTGATAACATGCCACGAATAAGTGCCTTCCCAAAAATTAGTGGACCAACCACTACATACACAAGTAAACTAAATATCAATGAGATTGTTGACCTTAGTTTACACCAAAACAGTCACCGTCCCCACCTTTAAAGTGGGCAAAAACTTCACTTTCATCATTATCGGTATATATAAACATATGTTTACTGAAAAGGCTAACAGTTAATACTGCAAATCAACAAGGTACATCATCTCTGCAAACTTAATAACAAAGCCTGGGAGTTTCATTCACCATTCTCTAATTTGTAATATAATTTTCCTCATATATCTATTATCGTTTAAACCACTGTAAAACTGTATTTCTTACAAATATTTCCGAATAGAATTTTTACTGCATGATTCATTTCCCATTTTGATGCAGACTGCCACCGACTTCCACAAAAAAAAAAAAAAAAAACACACAAACTGGCATACCATGATTACCAAGTAGCAAGCAAAGGAAGTAAAGAAATTTAAGCTGAGAAAAAAAAAATCTTTTGACTTTCCAACGCCAAAAGCGGGCAAGAAAGACCCGACAGAAACGGCCTTTATGCATTTACCCTTTCCCCTTTACCTTTCACTTTTTACCTAAATGGGCCCCAGCACAGTGATGATTCACAAGACAATCGCAAGATAAGCCAAACTACTTTCAGAGAGAGAGAGAGAGAGAGAGAGAGAGAGAGAGAGAGAGAGAGAGAGATTATATGTCAGTTAACAGACACGTAAGGAGGAGGCTAATTTCGTAAGATTCCTTATCAAAACAATTATGTCATAAAAGAAGCTTAAAAAAGTGTGAAGCCACTGTTGCATGTGCTAGGTCATTACCACTCAGTAGAGTATACATTGTGTTGTGACACACACACACACACACACACACACACACACACACACACACACACACACACACACACATATATATATATATATATATATATATATATATATATATATATATATATATATATATATATATATATATATATATATTATTCCAGGTACAGGTGCAGAACAAAAAGATCATATGCAGGTAAACACGAGGACAGATCCCGTGCACAAGAACAAAGTGAAAACGACAATGAAGGCAAGAATAAAAATAGAAAAGAGAATGTGAACAGGAAATCTAATGAGAGTAAACACTTTTTTATACAGCGAATCAAACACAGAAACGTTTATGGATTAACAAACGGACCTCAGTAGAATAAAAGATGAACATGAAGAGATGCTGTCTGAATTGAACGAGTATTTTGAAGGTATGTTGAATGAGGAGGCGAGAAAACAACCAGAGATGGATGCCACAAGAATGGAAAGGGTTAACGTTACGTTTGAAAATACTTGTGAAATAATAATAATAATAATAATAATAATAATAATAATAATAATAATAATAATAATAATAATAATAATAATAATAATAATATAATAATAATAATAATAATAATCCCAAAGTATAAAACAATTCTACCTCTTGGTTGTTGCATGAGAGCAAATGAAGAAAATGCTTCAATAACAATCGGTCCTGAGACGTGAAAAAAATATATATATATAACAAAACAACCTTCTCCCAGTACAAACCTACCCCAAGAGAAAAGCGATTAAAGGTCCCCCTAGTCGCTCTGAAATTTTCCATCACAGACTATGAGGAAGTGGAGAATTTGCCCATCCCACACGAACACCCTTACTTACCCCTGGGGGCGGAA
>NC_089769.1:18709583-18747083 GCF_040412425.1 Macrobrachium rosenbergii | reverse complement strand
TGAACACCATATTCTTTGGAAGCTTGAATTTCAAGTCATTGGCCCCTGTGGGCTTGGACCACATGAATAGGCTTCATCTTCTGAATAATAATAATAATAATAATAATAATAATAATAATAATAATAATAATAATTATTATTATTATTATTATTATTATTATTATTATTATTATTTCAAACCCATATCTGTAGAAGGCACAGCGTAAATTGCCTTGCCACCGTTATATTTTCAAACTTAAGTACCTCCACTTCTCACCTGGGCTACGACCCAGGCTGTTATGCCATTCCATAAATCTCGGATGATGTCAAGCTAAACACCGGTACCACAGCAAGTTAGAAATGACAGCATCTCGACGCCAAATGAGAAGGCAGTACGGACGAACACACCCACAGACCCCTTAAGAACGAGGTATATATGGAAAGCTTATTAACCGAGAACAGTAACTCATTGACACGCAGGCATGACAATCTCCATTTCTCACTGGGCTCTTAGCCTGAGGCAGAGCGAAGGCGGCTGCAATAATTGTCAGGGGCGCCCATTTCCGTTCTCAGTCTACGTCGCTGAGGTGCCTTCTGACAGATGGACCTCTGGCGGAAATGTCTCTCACTGGTATTTTCTTTAGGCGGAACGCCAACGCGACGACACTGAATGCATCGAGACTTTAAATGAAAACACTGATGACTCACTCGAGAGCTTCCCAGTATTTGAGTACTCTTTCGTCAATGACATCAATAATAATAAGAATAATTAATAATAATAATATATTATCATCATCATTTACTAACATCAAGATCAATTCCAGTCTCTTAAGTGACAATCAAGTGCGCACACGTGAATGTAAGTTGACTTCCACTTCATTTTTAGCTTTCTGTGCAAGAAAACTATTGAGATGGCAATTTGTCTGTCCGTCCGCACTTTTTCTGTACGCCCGCAGATCTTAAAAATTACTCCAATCATCAAACATACCTCAGTAGCTTTTATTTTATTTACGGTTAAAGTTAGGAATGATGATGCGTCTAGCACCGCTATAGGTGCCAACAACACAGGCCACCACCGGGCCGTGGCTGAAAGTTTCATGGGCCGCGGCTGAGAGTTCCATTCACCATTATACGCTGTACAGAAAACTCGATTCTTCGGTGCATTTTTTACTTACAATTTTTTTTATCAATCAGGTGGTTATCGTCAACCAAGTGGGGAAATGTTCTACAGAAACCTTACTAGATTATTCCTCCTCAGAGGATTCCCCTCTTCTTCTTCTCATTTACTCCTTCAAAAACATGCAAAGGAAAAGTATCGACCACAGTTGGAGGCTAATCACAATCAACTAAAGCAACACAAACTGTTCTCTGTTAAGTAAAGAAATTACCCAACCTTCCAGTCAGCACTAACCATTCACAACCGTTCCCCGTAACAAGGAAAAATAATTCGAACCGCAGACAATATCGTTATTGTACTGTGACTCACTTCAATCGACCGCGATTGACGCTTATTTTCCGATCACTGTCTCATACACTGGACATCGAAAACATTACTTCTATTTACTAATAAATCAAGGAGATTGAGGCATGAGGTGTCCTGGCGGCGCCTGTCTTTTAGCGTGAATACCAGTCAGTGGTGGAGATGAATTCAGCATAAAAACTCAGAGCAATAAATCATATTTACAGAAATTGAAATGAATCAGGATAAGGTGGAATAAACAGTTCCCAATCCGTCAAAACCGTAACGGACCTAGATAACACAAACGAGTAATATATGCGCCGAAGTTTCTTCGGCGCAATCAGTTTTCTGTACAGCGTATAATGCTGTATGAAACTCTCCGCCTGTGTTGTTGTCACCTACAGCGGTGGCAGACGCACAATCACGGCTAACGTTAACCTTAGATAAAATATAAACTACTGAGGCAAGAGGGCTGCAATTTGGTATGTTTGATGATATGAGGGTGTATGATCAACATACCAATTTGCAGCCCTCTAGCCTCAGTAGTTTTTAAGATCTGAGGGCGGACAGAAAAAGAGCGGACGGACAGACAAAGCCATCTCAACAGTTTTCTTTTAACGAAAACTGAAAAGGGCTGCAAACTGAATTCGTCAAACCACAAACAGCAGACTGAAGCAACCGACTGAAACGACGCTTAAGCAACATCCAAAAAACGCAGCTCTACAATCAAAAGTTCTTCGTCATATACCGAGTCAACAGAGAAAAAATCAAAGCACACAAAACAGTCCATTATTTACAATGTGTGTATATATATATTCCAATTAAGCCTCTGACTCACCAAAACAGATTCCTTTATGAAGGGAGCTTCCGGAAAAGCACCAACCGCACCTATCGATTCGATGAAAATGACCCGAGTTTGTAAAAAACCGGTCGAGTTTTACGTTTTATATCTATTTTAATTCCACGACAACGTCATGAATTGGCAACGGGGACAAAAAAACATAAAGGTTAATTGGTTTTCTCACACAAGCCTATTCTAAAAAATATGTTTATATATAATGAAAATATTCGAGGAACTATATTCCCGAGATACTCAACCGGTTGTTGGCCTTCAGAGGAGAGAGAGAGAGAGAGAGAGAGAGAGAGAGAGAGAGAGAGAGAGAGAGAGAGAGAGAGAGAGAGAGAGAGAGTAACGGAAGAAATGGCCACAGATGGATGGTTGTCTGAAAAGGAAGTCGGGAAAGGAAGGGGAGGGAAGAAGGAGGAAGGAGGAAGGAAGCAATGATGCCTGTTAAGGGAGGAGTTCCGGCTATCCCAAGGAGCGACTTCCGGTGAGGAAGAGCACAGGCCCTGCGGGACACCTTCTGCCGCCATTGCCCTCATGCGCTTCTTGCACTTTTGCCGATATTTCAACCAGTAAAGAGGAGTTTCTCATCATGCGTCCAATTAACATTCTCTCTCTCTTCTCTCTCTCTCTCTCTCTCTCTCTATATATATATATATATATATATATATATATATATATATATATATATATATATATATATATATATATAAATATATATATATATATATATAATATATATATATATATATATATATATATATATATATATATATATATATATATATATATATATATGTACACATATAGATGTGCGTGTGTGATTACACGGGCTGCTGTTGAACCTCCACTGTAGATGCATCGAAGCAACTGATGTTATGGACGTCTTCTGGACGTAGGGCCCATCCACAATTCATGTAGCATGAAGGTAACAATCACAGAGCTGCTGCTTCTCGAGAGCCACTACCCTTTCGGGGACACGTTACAGGCTAATGCCAAACCAAAAAATACATCGACCTATATACTGTAAAACCCTTACCACAACATGGCATCCAAGTGCATCGAAGCAGGGTGCGCTTCCCCAGTACTGAGGCCCGTCCTTTCCAATGCATCGTTACCCCATCTGGTTCGCCTTCCCCCGTCCGCCCCCTCAAAAAAAAAAAAATTACACTTGAGAGATGAATTCCCAATCTTTTTAACAATAGATGTCTTTATCATTAGTTTCTACAAAATCTGCTGTATTGCTCTAAATAACCACCCAAGTAAGCATAAGCTTAGAGGAACTGGGCTCCTCAGGAACGAGGAGGATAATAATAATAATAATAATAATAATAATAATAATAATAATAATAATATTATTATTATTATTATTATTATTGTTACTATTATTATTATTATTATGACGATGACCAAAGTTACTGGAAGCGTTCTGATTGCTTTAGCTTTAAATCAAACACAATATTCATTAGTGTGCGTGGAAGTTCGCGTCAAAACCACTAGTGAATAAAATACAGTCCACAAAGACACTGGGTTACCATGAAACCACATAACTTAAAACTGATGTTCAATCTTGATTTCCACAACTATAAGAATTAAGAGTGACGCTGTGCCTTCGCGATACTGCAACGCAATCTAATGACAATAATCCCTCCGCACGTGGAAAAATATCATCGTCATCATCAGCATCATTTTTACTTTTCTCCATTACTTTTGAATTTAACTTACCTGGAAGTTTAGCTGGTCACTCAGCTATTGAATGGAAGGCTGAAGCAGCTGGCCACCTGAAAAAAATAAAGGGCAAAAATCAATGACAACCCCGAAACTTTCAAAAGATGGAATACTGCGGTCAGAAAGTAAGCTAACAACAAAAAATATAGAACTACATCAGGGTACCTTAGCAGCGGACTATCAAATACATACAAATTAAAAACAAGTAAAAAATGCACCGAAGTTTCTTCGGCGCAATCGAGTTTTCTGTACAGCGTAAAATGCTTTATGAAACTCTCAGCCGCGGCCCATGAAACTTTCAGCCACGGCCCAGGTGGTGGCCTGTGTTGTTGGCACCTATAGCCAGACGCACGATTATGGCTAACTTTAACCGTAAACAAAGTAAAAACTACTGAGGTTAGAGGGCTGCAATTTATTATGTTTGACGATTGGAGGGTCGATGATCAACATAATAATTTGTAGCCCTCTAGCCTCACTAGTTTTTAAGATCTGAGGGCGAACAGAAAAAGTGCGGACGGACAGACAAATAGCCATCGCAACAGTTTTTCTTTTACATAAAATTAATAAAACTTTAAAGAACATCCACCTAAAGTTAAAAACATCAAAAGTCTCCGCAAAATCTGTTATTTCAATGAAATTTGCACAACCACAATAAAGATCAGATAACCCAATATCAGGTTTTCAGGAAGAAAAATCTCTCCACAAAACATCGTCTTAAAACGTTTATTCATCTCGTATAAAAAATAATTAACCAGTCATATCTGAACCACATTTTTTTTTTTTAACAAAAGCCACTTCACCGAAGAGGAGAAGGATCCTTACCATAACAATACTGCAATCATAGCCACATCCATCCACCGCTCAATATCATTACATTAATACATTCTGAAACTTCAGTGACCAATACATTCTTGTATCCAGATTATTAATCTGGAAACGTAATATTTATCAATCAAAATAAAGCGTCCTAGAAAATGATATACATAATTTCATAAACTTGTACGAGACCTTAGCAAAAGGCATTTTAAAAGCTATCTGGTACACGGGTGAATCAAGATGTGAAACTCTTAAAACAAATCTAGACGAACATTAAGAGATGTGTTCTACAGCCTTTTGAATACCAGGAGACAGCTAAAACCACCAGCGTGTCAGTTTCATACAAATCAAATTCTAACACACTAAAAAATTTACCTATACAACACACTAAAATAATACTGTATAGCTTTCTATGAAAAATCATGAAACACTTGGTAAGAGATTTCACCACGACCTATGTCGAAAGTCATGCACTGACAGTATGATGAAGTGAAGACTTTTACTCTTTGACTAGACTATGACACTAAACTATAACACGATATTCCGTGGACGTAAATCATAAAATCCTGCATAGATAACTAACGTAAAGAAAGCTTTCAACCAATATCAATGCACCCAAATTCTTGGCAGATGAAGATGGTTTGAAGACAATATTTGATCACGCACAAACGTCCCTAATCTTGCTGTAAACTCACTCTATAAGTATTGTGCCATTCAACTGCAAGCCAAAATCTCAAGTACACCAGTACTACAATCGGGGCGCCCATTCATCACATGCCAACATAAATCAATATAACACTCAGTCGCCGTCTATCAGGCATATGGACTATTTATCACAAGAAGAAGAAAAAACTGAATAGCCGAATTCCTCCTGGCTTTCACTTTCAGATAGCGCCTTTCCCTCCAGAATGATAAAATTACTATAGTTTTTTTGTAAAGCAGGAATGTACACTGTTTTGCTAAGTTACTGTAAATCAGCTAACGAAGAAAAAAAAATGATGCTCCACAAAGCCTACTGTAGAAGCGCCTCTACGAAGACGACCAAAGTATTTTCAGAGGACAGGATATGAGAGAGAGAGAGAGAGAGAGAGAGAGAGAGAGAGAGAGGAGTTGGTTCCAAAGAATCCGAACAGAAGAAGCCAACGACAGTTTTGAGGAGATGGAATTGTGTGCGCGCGCGTGTGTGTGTGTGTGTGTGCCCAAGTCACGACTTTGACGTGTGGGTGAGGTAACCTAACACACGCGCACACACACACACACGCATAAGTTAAGGGGAGAGTAAAGAAAAGAACGTTGGTTTCCTCCCACACCGCCTACGCTCCACACCGTCTCCTCCAAATATTCCTCCTTCCAGAAAAGGGGAAAAAAAAAAAAACGGCGAGGAAGAGAAGAAAAAACCTCATTTATTATCTGTGACATCACAATGGAGAATCGAGTTCCATCGAGCGTCGCCCTCCCTAGACCGAAACCATCGATAAGGTCAAACTCGGGACAGCCACCCGTCCCCGTCCCCGTCCCCACCACCCGCAAAACACCACCGGTCCCCACTCCATAATCAAACACCCGCATTCATGTAACAACGGAGAAAAATATGCAAACGCATGCAAAGCAATTTTGGAAGCGGGATATCCACATGCAAAATCACCTCCCACACGCGTTCCCGTGTCTGCTGCCGCACGCGTGGGAAGAGGAATAAATAAAAATTCAAATCCTGGAAACTGGCTTAAAAGGATCCAAATCCTCAAAGCAAACTTCCACCCTCTCCCCCCACCTCCTTCTCTCTCTCTCTCTCTCTAACACCCACACAGCTCACATAGTCAGACTCGGGTTCGATTCCTGATAGAGGAAGAATGATTTAGGCACGTTCCGTGCCTCTGTTAACCTAACAGGAATTAGGTATCTTGTGCAATAATGAAAAAGGAGACTGGGTTAGCAATCTTTTCCCATAATACACACACACACACACACACACACACACACACACACACACACACTATATATATATATATATATATATATATATATATATATATATATATATATATATATATATATATATATATATATATATATATATATATATATATATATATATATATATATATATATATATATATATATATATATATATATATATATATATATATATATATATATATATATATATATATATATATATATATATATATATATATATATATATATATATATATATATATATATATATATATAATTATATACACGTATATTATCAATGACCCAATGCCCACCTTTGAAACGGTCACCCAGCCAGAGTAGGTGCTGTGGCTAAGTAGAGCAGCACTCAGCCCCGTACCTACTAGGTGCCTGGAGTGCTCCTATCTTCTGCCCACCAGTCCACCCAGTTGTAAATGGTTGTCAGCAATTGCTGGGGTCAAGAAATAGGGCGTATGGCTAGAAACCTTATACCTATATTGTGTATAAAAGAAAAGTGCCTACAGAGCGTATGGCTAGAAACCTTATACCTATATTGTGTATAAAAAAAAAGGTGCCTACAGATAGGTGGGGTGAAGGACTACCTTATTTTAGTCCTCCCGTATGCGCATTCTGACATTATTTTATAATAGTTATTGAAAGCAGTGATGTTAGTATCGAGTTAGAATTGACCCTTCAATTGAGTCGCTGAAATGGCCATCGCATCCACAGCAATGCGTCATGACTCACCCAACTGGATATCCCATAATTTATGTAACTTATTTGTAAACTAGGGGGACATTTCCACAGTTTAGTGGCCGTAAGTGCAAGTGACGAGACAGCCATTCTTGACTGGTTAAGGTGTATTGTAGGTTATTATTAAGAATATTTGACACCAATTCGAAGATTATGATGGAACTGAAGAACAAAGATCTGTTTTAGTACGTCGGTAAAAACTGGAATCAAATGCCCACTCATTCGGTAAACGTACGATACCTTTCACTGTTCATGCACATACAGCATAATCTTTAGTTCCACCGCTTTCAGTCTAGCATCATAGGTCAGGTCATGAAATTTTCTATTTTTTTTTTTTTTTTTGCGAAGTTACACTGCAATTCCTCAAGTGGTCCAAAATAGTTGAAGCTAGACTGGTAAGCAACAGTCTATAATTGGCTCTATCAATGTTGTGTGCAAGGTATTGATCTCTCTTCGAAATTGTTCTTAGATTCCAAGCCGACGGTTTCCGACACCGGTGTGACTCTGTCAATACGTGTTAACCATGTCCAGTCACTGGAAAAGCTGACTCCAGGGTCTCAGATTTGGTAATTGATCGTCATGGCGTTGAAGTCTCGGTCAAGATAGAGGGCTAAATTTCATTAATCCTTACCAAGGTTTATGGGTTAACATTTTTCCTCACTGAAGATCGCCTTATTCCTCTGCGCCCAGACAAAAGCTATAGTATTTAGCTCGGCCAAGGCCGAGCAATCTCCACCACTCCAATTTGAAATATAGCTGAGCAATCCTTGAAAGATCCCTTCTCCACAAAAGTTACATTCCTGTCTCTCCCAAATGTAATCACTTGCTAGCAGTCAACATGCCAAACTTTTCGTAGTTTTCCTCTAAACTTCCACTCATCTTGTTGTGCAATCCTACAAACAGAATAACAGCAAGACAAACAAAACGAACAAATAAAAACTGACTTCCAGGTCAGAGGTAATGATACTTGCAGCTTGCTAACACCATCACACTATGACGTTGATAAGAGGAGACCATGACCGAGGGAGGACTGCTCCTTCTACAACAAAAGACACGCTGGTTTGGAGAGGGTTCCACAACTCACAACGAAAATGATGCAGCCAGGATCCTACCGGTTCCCCTCTCTGCTTTTCATGAGAGCTTACTGCTTAGCGTGAAGTGGTGAATTTTATCGACAGCATTAGCAAAGTCAAATGCACGTGACAACTTCGCTGCCTGACTCTAGGATTATGCTTATCGGTTCAACGCTGGACTAATCAGCATAAATGCCGCAGACCTCTCCTAAAAAAGGCCATGTTGGTCAGTTGGGAGAAGAACAACGTCTATCAGATTATTTCATATGCGTCTCCTTATCTCAAATCTCTTCATAAGGTGCGATGTCCTTGAGAGGGCTGGTACGATTTCCGGATAAAGCTTCCACTATTGCACTTTAGTGCGCAAGCGACATGTCTGAAAACTTTTATACGGTCATTTAAAAAGTTAATGATTCTCTTCACATGAGTACGATGGCTTTCCCTATTCTGTTTTGCTGTTTACAAAAAAAAAAAAAAAAAAAAAAAAAAAAAATGCGGTGGAGGGGAACGGTGAAGGCCGAGTTAGTGCCGAAGGTGTCGATTTCCTCTCGGTTCATCCTATATTGAAATCGATATTTTGCAGCGTCGGGAGTTCGCTGCCGATCAGGTCCAAGAATGTAGCTGGGTCGTCTATCGTACAGCCTGGATCAGGGGTTGAATATACATGAAAACTGCACTGACAGCCAGTCACAATATTTCATCATGTGTGACGAGTAAGCACTGACTTTGAGGAGGTCAATGTCACTCTTCACCGTCTGATGTTCGTGTGTACGAAAAGAAAAGATAACCGAGTTACTTCTAACATCTCAACTACCTTCCCCTCCTCGATTTGACATGTTTGAGTTTTTTTTCAGTTATGCAGTTCATTAAAATCCATGATTTACTGGACCTGTTCAGCTTGTCTTCCTTGGGGATTTTTATATCTAGGACAGAAATCTAATGATTCGAAAATTTCTGAAGATATTTGAAGGATTTGTGTGTTCATCTTGCTCATCATAATCTATCGTCGACAGAATCTTCTGACTTCGACCCAGTTAGCCTTTTGGAGGTTGTAAGCTGATAAAGATGACAGCGAGGCATTCTGCTACGCGTTGAAAATGGTATTTAATTGAACACTGTATTCAGTTTCACATGTAATTACTTTCTCATGAGTCTCCTTGTGAGCAGGCACCTGCCCGCTTCCTGCATGCTGCTTCAGAGAAAGTCAAGGGACTTCTTGACATAGCAATACCAGCATGTTTGCCGAACTGAGATGCCAGAATAATGGACTTTCACTTATATACTGTACATACACACACACACACATATATATATATATATATATATATATATATATATATATATATATAATATATATATATATATATATATATATATATATATATATATATGTGCATGTATAATGTGTGTGTGTGTTGTCTTTTACCATTATTAGCAATCTATATTAGGTATAGCTGTTTCAGAGATACAAAATGACGCCTCACTTTTAACGGCCGATATGGTCTGACAAAAAGTGCATATATATAACCTTTAAAAGTAAAATGACACTATTTTAGAGAGAGAGAGAGAGAGAGAGAGAGAGAGAGAGAGAGAGAGAGAGAGAGAGAGAGAGAGAGACTGGTTGTGTTTCTTGAAAGATACTCGAAAAATGTGTATAAATAGCGCAAATTCGGCCAATCACACAAGCGATTAACGAAGAGTTAAGTGCTGAAAGGGGGAACAATATTCTAGCCGTTTTCTTCGAGGGATGAACTTTCAACACAATTCTGGGAGCTCGTGTCTCTCTCTCTCTCTGTAGTAGGAAAATGTCTATAAAAATAGCCTGGCTGGAAGGCGTTTCTCAGGGAAACCACACAAAATATTATTTTGTCAGTTTCCGAAAATAAATGACGACTGATTCTCCGAACGAAAAAATGAAAGATTTCTCAGAACTTTGACAGTCACTGGCGACTCTTCAAGAGGAAGACAATATCAAAATATATAAAATAAAATATTACCTAATGCTTCTTATCACAAATAGAAAAATACGACATAAACAAAATTGAAAAATATAAATACCGATTTAAAAAATACAATACCGCTAGGGGAGAGAGAGAGAGAGAGAGAGAGAGAGAGAGAGAGAGAGAGAGAGAGAGAGAGAGAGAGAGAGAGAGAGAGAGAGAGAAATACGGATTAACGTTTAAATTCTTGACAAATAAAATTTTGCGAGTTTACATCGGAGACAACAAATAAAATGAGAAACAAAGCAGATGATAATTAACGTACGTCGGAAATAACCTGATGGGTGTTGGAACAAATGCCCACATCTCAGTGAGAAAAAAATCACATTGATTCTCAATATTATAGTACATCAGCAAATGATAGCTGATGTACTATAATATAAAGCTTACACAAATGCCTCAGACAAACAGAAGGCCTCTTGCAAAACCTCTGGAAAACCAAATAACTAATCATCTTGCTGTCCAACGGTGACCGGAGTCGTTGTGACGACAGGTTACAAGAATAAATTTTCTTCCTGTGTCAGTGACATCTCTTTTTCATGACCTCAAAAAATGTTCCGCCCAGCGCTGTCTTTCTTCTTCTATCGGTGTTATTACTGATCCACTCCTCCTCTTGAGAAGCATTTTCCTCTTCTCCTTTCGCTCACATGGTAATTAATATTGATGTGGGCCACTCTGACAAAAATGCCATTCCCTAAAGACGTGGATTTGTCAACATCATCAGCCTGTTTTTACAAATATTCTTTCTTATCGTTTCTTGAACGCTGTTCAACCTCCCTATCTAGACTATGATTGTGAGCTCCTTGTTAGGCAGGGTTTCAAGGCCTACTGATCTTCTTCGACATTCAACTGCAAAAGCCTCTCAGAGTCTGTCAACAGGAAGCTTTATTGTTTTAAACCTAAATACCTTTTCAACTTTTTTGCTGGGTTCTTTTAATTTCAGTTCTAGTGTGGCAGAGACAAACTGATGATCACCACTGTTTTCTCTATAGCTCCTTAATATACCCCAGCATTCTTTTTCTTTCTCAATTAATTATCTGGTTTCTACAACTACTATCTAAAGAGGTCCGAGTTATCTCCAGTTACAAAATCATCTATGTTTGCAATCTCTCTTAGGTCTTCCTTGCCCACTAATTGGTCTTATCCATTTTAGCACTGATATAACCAAAAACAAGTCACATATCACTTTCTGTATTTTCTCTATAGCATTCTGCAGTTCTGTATAAAATTCATATTTCAGTTTTTAGAACACTTCATAAAGCACTGTTTTGATAACTTGCAAGCAGCACCATGCTGTTCACTGCTCACAAGTCAGCCATTACCTTTTCTACATTTGAAATCAGACCGTGCTTTCTCCTTGTCAACCAATTCCATCCGCTCTTTCTGAAGGAATATACACATAACCTCCTTCCAATCTCTCTTTCTCATTCCTTTGCACCTCCATTCAACAAACAGCTAACATGTCCGGTCCTTATCTCTTGAATCCATTTTCTACATCATCTGTTTTCCCAATCTTATTTAATTCCTCCTTAGTATTTACAAACCGTAAGATTCTTAGCACCCCAAAATAACTCTGAATCATGTACTTCTCAGTAAGGTGAGTGCAGTGGGTCAAACTCAATGTGGAAAAGGGCATACCAGGCAGATTCGACTAAAATTTTAGGAAAAGCGGATGGAGATGCTCTGATGAAAACCCAATTCACATCAGTTTGCATGAACAGTGAAATGTACTGGGTAGGTGACTGTGGCACAACTAGGGTGGAAAAGGCAATGGGGACTTGCAACCTCACTGCAAAAGAATTGCTGAGAACTGGAATTTTAGCACTTTCTGGAGCTACTCTCTGAGGAGAAAAGGGTGTATATATGCAGCTCACTGCACACACAATATTATATATATATATATATATATATATATATATATATATATATATATATATATATATATATATATATATATATAATATATATATATATATATATATATATATATATATATAATATATATATATAATATATATAATATATAATATATATAATATATATATAATATATATAATATATATATATATATATATATATATATATATATATATATATATATATATATGAATACAAATGTCGCTTAATATCAAATTATGTACCTCAGGAATTCTCCGATGGAGAATTATCACCGAACAGAATTTATATAAGTCGATAAAATGAATTGGTACCCTGGTGATAATTCTCCATCGGAGATATTCCCGAGGTAGCGTGAATTTGATATTAAGCGACATTTGTAGCTTCATGATTGTAAATAAATCACAGTGTGATAAAATTTCATATATATATATATATATATATATATATATATATATATATATATATATATATATATATATATATATATACATATATAAATATATATATATATATATATATATATTTATATATATATATATATAGTGTCAAAGAAGGCACATTAAGTCATTCGTTTAACGCCTCGCCTTTTATTGGATAAATTTACCACTATAAGGATTATAGGAACAAGAAATAAATGACACTAGATCTTGCTTTCATCTACTATATAGGATTATACGCGCTAAAGCGCTTTACTGTGTATGTATGTATGTATGTATGTATGTATGTATGTATGTATGTACAGTATGTATATGTATATATACATATATATATATGTATATATACATATGGATATATATATATATATATATATATTATATTTATCATGAAACGCTCTTGCTACTTAAACTGTAAGTGTTTTATGCTCCAGTAATTTACCATAATAATTACCGAACTTGAAAAGACCATTTTGTCCATTATGTCTACACATGCTAATTACTAATTCACACTTTTAGTAGACGTTCGCCATTTTTACTTTGCTACCAGTGGTCGCGATTGACTTGAGCTGATCTACCAGTCTTGATTTCCATGTCAGAGAAGAATGAATGAAACAAAATAATATGAATTATTATTATTAATATTATTATTATTATTATTATTATTCATAAGATAACCATATTCATATGGAACAAGCTCACAGGGGCCACTGACCTGAAATTCCAAAGAATATGGTGCTCATTAAGAGAAGGTGAAGGGATAAACAGAAAACGAGATCTCACTTATTAAAAAGAAAAAATAAATCAATAAATTAATTAACATATAAATACGTGCTAAAATAAAAGGAGAATAGCATTAAGGTAGTAGTGCATTGCACCTTCGCTTGAACTTTTGAAGTTCCAATTGCACACTCAGAGAGACTTCCACAGTCCAACGGTGCGAGGAATGAAGGGCCTCTGGAAATGAGAATGTGGACAGTGAGGCACATTTACTGCATACTGGTGCTGCTTTTCAGCAAATCTGGTCGCTCCCGGCAGGAAAAGAGGACCTGAGATCAATTGTGATAGCAAAAGTTCTCTGTCAGTGTTCCGATATACAACTGAACAGCCTTGCACAAAAATATTTTCAAGTAAATCTCGCTGATCATGATCAAAGTACCTTCATAAGCTAAACATTATCATATAATTCTAACTAATTAAAATCCTCCTGTACCTCTGTAGGCTCATGGGCCAGCGCTGATCTCCTGTTTCTTAGGCCAACAGCCAGTGGGGGACAGTTCCCTATGCCTATGACACGTGGCCAGTGTGTCGCTAGGCCCACTCTTTAACTCTCAGCCAGAGGGATGGTACCTATTCTTGTACTGAACCTAACCTCTCAGGGTTTTTTCGGACTGTTAGGTTGATGGGCTGCCGGATTTTTGCAGTGGCGCGATCCGAGCCATCGGTGAGCTTCGGGATTTGAACCGTGGCCCTCTAGACTGGTAGCCGAGAATCATACCACTGCGTCACCAAGGCAGGCAATTCTATCTAGCATGTTTAAAAATCTTTAAACAAATGCAGAACTAACAACAATAACAGATATAAATATCAAAATGCGCTTCTAGCCTTCCCACTCCCTCCTCCTCCTCGAGATCGATCTCAGTTCTCTTTTTGGCGAGACCTGGTAGGAACCAGTGAACCACGAGAACCTAAAATGTCATCACCGAAAGGAAACGGGGCTATTTAGACCTCCGCTTGGAGACAGCTTTTTTCTTGACCCCCCAAAATTCTAAACTTTCACTTTTTGACCTTAACCTCTATAACGTATGACTCATGAAATAATCAAATCTTTCAGCAAATTTCTCAAGGGATGGAAACAAAGACTCAGGAAAAAGGACAAGGTCGATCAAGTGATCCTGTCCTTCGGTTAGACAGGGGGATATTAAGGCATTTCGAGATCTTAAAACCAAAGAATATTCCAAACATATGCGTCACGTCATTTCCAGAGAGAGAGAGAGAGAGAGAGAGAGAGAGAGAGAGAGAGAGAGAGAGAGAGAGAGAGAGAGAGAGAGAGAAAGAAAAAACAAAAAATGTCACAATAAGATAGGATTACAACAAATGCAAATGACTCAAAGCAACGACATTAACCCTTTCCCAAAACGAACCGTCATTAGGATTACCTTCTCCAATGACTCTGTTCCATTACCATTACCGTGACACTGGCGGAAAGCATTGGCATTCAAGACGCCCGCCTTCTCCACTCGTCCTACCCACCCTCCCACAAAAAACTGCCAAAGGCCGTAGCAAAATGACATAATGTAAACGGCATCTCTTTAGATCTATGAAAGGGAGATAGGGGAGGAGGAGGAGGAGGAGGAGGAGGAGGAGGAGGAGGAGGAGGAGGAGGAGGAGGAGGAGGAGGAGGAGGAGGAGGAGGGAGGAGGAGGAGGAGGAAGAGGAGGAGGAGCCACCCACATACTCAAACCTCTCACAAGACGGTGTTCCACACAGATAAGCCAATAAACAAGACGTGGGCGGCACACGCAACAACATTACCTCTCTCTCTCTCTCTCTCTCTCTCTCTCTCATAGGAAGTCACAGAACTCAAAGGGTAGCAGAGAGAGAGAGAGAGAGAGAGAGAGAGAGAGAGAGAGAGAGAGAGAGAGAGAGAGAGAGAGAGAGAGCTCTAAACTCTGAAGATGCACAGAATGCCACCATGCGTAACACAATGAATGGAAGTTTTGTGTTTTGCGTACACATAAACATACACAAAAATTCACCCACAAAAATAAAAAAGAAACAATTGTGGGACACGCAGACTGAAATCCAGTCTAGAGAAAACATTAGCCTTTAAACCCACAAGGTCGAAGTGCCACTCTCTTGCTCGAGATATATCTAAAGTTCCTTTCCACTAGTGACTGGCAATGGATCCCCGAAATAAAATACCATTTGCTGTTAGATTCACGAACTGCTTCTTCAGAACTCAGCTTGAAAGAGGGGCTCTAACAAGGAGTAACGATGACTGATGTTTCACCTGGTGTTCCAGAATCCTAGGTTGAAGATAAAAGATGAGACATGCTGGCATAAGGTGCGTTTTGCCAGTGTCTCAGGATAGGTCTCAACCTCTAATCAAGGGCGTGTGGAGGTGAAGTCTCCTCAACGCAAACGGTATGACAACTTCAACTTCAAATGATGATTTAGTCATGATTTAGTCATATACTCTGCGTGCCAAAATTCATGCAAATTAGCAAGCACAATATTATATATATATATATATATATATATATATATATATATATATATATATATATATATATATATATATATATATACATATAACCATGAAGCTACAAATGTCGCTTAATATCAAAATCACGCTACCTCAGGAATATCTCCGATGGAGAATTATCACCGAAGGGGAATTTATAGGTGATAAATGGATTGGTACTGCCGGGTCACGAACCCTCGACACAGAACTTATCCAGCAACTCCATATATATATACACACTATATATAAAACTTGCGTGTAATGAATAATAATTAAAAATAACGGAAGCTATCGAGATGAATTATTACCTATACAACGTACAGGAGTAAGGAGGACTGAAGGAATCAAAATCCCAGATGAAAGAAAGCCATAAAAAGGTTAACAAAAATGAAAATACTTCCACGCGTGTAGAGGGTTGTTCAATCAAGTGGAAGACAGGCAGAAGAAAGGAAGTAGACCAAAAAGGTGCCAAGTAGATGGAGGAGGTTAAGAGGTGCTGGGACACAAGGACCTTTGCTTCGAGCGTTTCGGCAACTGGCGCTGCATCGAGTAGCAAAGACAATATATGGGTGTTGACCGAAGAAAAATGATGTAAAACACCAACATTTCACGTCATATTCTTAAAGGGGGGCAAAGTACCGGCAAGTGAATAATGGTAACAAGCAAACACTTCTCAATTTCTTCACACTTTTTGGATAATGATTCGAGAAATATTTTGAAAGGGTTATGTTACAAATTCATAAGGTGTCTGACGCATTTCTGCAGGGCTGGTGAAATGTGACGAGTATGTTTCAAGTAAGTGTCGACTGCAGTGGCGTTAACCGTTTCCTTAACAACTTGCAACCTTCCGGACCTGCCTTGAATGCAAGGTGGTGGGTGACATAAACAAATGGAAAACGAAGACGGCGAGAGTATCAGTGGACCAAGTTTAAAGTGGGAATACCATCCAACAAAGCTATGTTGCGAAAATAAATAAACAAAATCATTTGGGATAGGCTTACCCGACACTTCCTTTGTTGTTTAAGTGATGTATATTATGAGCAGCATACACTTTTCCCAAGTGTGATGTCCCATCAAACGGGCAGGGATACCCAGGAAAGAGGCGACAACCCTTCATCTTAAAGGAAGAAACATCATCAGTAAGAGAATTTCAAGGCTGAGCAACCGGAAGAAAATCACTGAACGGTGCAATGCAATGAGATGATAGCCAATACGATTCCAGAGAAATAAATAACTTTCAATATCCACCCAACCACTAACTCCCATCTCAAACATCCACTTTAAACACCGACCCAAACAGCACATCATCCTTAACACCATTCGCATCTCTTTCTTTTTTTTTTTTTTTTTTTTTAACAATTTCATCGAAGTACTCCACACCACGCCCCTTGCGACACCTGACATTCCGTAATCTACAACTAGCGCACGTGTTTAATCCTTTTTTTCTGCACCACCAAGCGAAGGCCATAAAGGATCTAATGGGAGTCTGAGCAAAAGTTTATTTCATCAGTGATCCTATAACATCTCCAAGTCCCCCCCCTCCCCCACAACCCCGCCCCCTCGGTCCCATTTGTACTTGTAGTGTCAAATGGATCAAATCCCGAATATAAATGTTGAGACTTCGGATATGCATACTGAATAGACTGTGTGAACCGTTCATGATAAATTGGAAAAACTAAAAGTACGAAAACCACTGAATACACAAGTCTGAATTAAATTTCACTGAGAATGGGATATGAGAAATCATTTTCAACGATGACCGGTCTTGCATCACACTCCTGGTCTCGCATCGGAGGAAGCTATAGCCAGGCCTTATGAAATACGGAAGATTATAGGATACAGGAGAGACAGAAGCAGAGAGAGAATTCAGGAAATCTGAATGCCAACTGTCAGCATTGTGGCATGACTTGGGTTCCACTGAGGAGCCTGCATCGAAAACCCGAATCGCTCACATCAATAGCAACACACTGAGTTAAAATTCAAGCTTCCAAAGAATATGGTGTTCATTTGAAAAAAAAAAAAAAAAAAAAGTTACAGAAAATAACAGGAAATGCAGAAAGAAGAGATCAGTTATTATATATAAAAAACAGAAATATATATATATATATATAATATATATATATATGTATATATATAAATTATTAAAACACAAGGTGAATTGTTGTAGGGTAGTAACGCATTGCATCTGCGCTTGAACTAATTGCATAACATCCTCTAGGAAGCCTGTTCCACAGTCCAGCGATGTGAGGAATAAAGGACCTCTGAAACTGAGAAGTTTGACAGAGCGGAACATTTACTGCATATTGGTACTCCTTTTCGGCAAATCTGGTCGCTCCCGGCAGGAAGAGAGGTGCTGGGATCAATTGTGAGAGCGAAAGTTCCCTGTTAAAATTCAACTTATGAAATCAATATTATTATCATTGTATGTGTTTTTGGAAATAAGTGGAATAACGTTTCACAAAATGAAGTAAATCTTATGAAAATTGATCAAATAACCATAAAAAAACCAGGCAAAAGACAACGTACGACTATAAATACACAAATTCCATTTAATCTTCGCTTATTAAAAAAAAAATACATAATACATTACAAAATCACAGATACCCTCGTGACGGTTCATCGACCTCTCAGCATTCGAAGACTTCCTTCCTACGCGAGAACGAGGTGAAGCAAGACTTCATTAATGAAGCACCTGCTCACTGCTCTTTAATTGGATCAATATTTTCTGCCACTACTCTTCAATGCATCGTTATTTTCTGCCGCTACTCTGTAACTGGATCAATATTTTCTACTTGTATAAAATAAGAAAACCTAGATATTACTCGAAATTTTGCCCAGAAAATATCTGAAATTCTTAGCCCACTAAATAAGCCTTGAGCTGAAGACACGAAACTTCGATGACTGGAAGGAGAAACTAACAGCCTTGCCACAGCTTCTGTTGCACCTAAACACCAGGACGTTATCGTCCCAATTCCAAGGAGTCAGACCAGCTCTTCCCACGCTGACTCTGGGGCACTCCATCGTCTTCTAAGGATTATAAAGTTCTGTGGCTGATTCTTTCCCTCTACTCCTCTTACTTCAGAATTCTCTTCTGGCCTCTGTTTTCCCTGACTTCTAACCATTCTTCTTTTAACTTCATTGTTAAGCCCTTCCCTTTTTTTCTTTTAGTTTTCTTCTTTTCTTTGGACCTAAGCAAGAAAAGGGTATTAGGCCGGCAAGTCCTATACGGGCCTCAACAATTATAAAACAAAAGATCAGTTCCAATGTATTTTAGTACATACCACAAACATGGACTTATCAAGACAGAGTCAGATGAAGGGCACGACGCATCGCCCATCATCCTCCGCTCATAAAACTTCGTTAGATCAACACGGAAGTTGTCTGCGTTTAGAACGAACTCATCCGTTAACGTCGGTACCGCGCTCTGCCGCCGTCGCCAGTCTAAACATTCATTGCAAAGCAAATCGACTCGCCAGGCCCTAATGCCTCCGTGACTTCTTGCACATCCTGATCCTTAGGAAGCTCTTCATGCCTTGTCGCGGCCAGGAAGGAACTCCCCCCCCCCCCTCTCTCTCTCTCTCTCTCTCTCTCTCTCTCTCTCTCTCTCTCTCTCTGCAAGTAAGCTTGTGCGTGTAATCTCTTTACTTTTTATATTACACGATATACCCCGAATCTGATTAAAAAACCTTCATCATCTTCACTACTGGTATAATTGCATAATTATTGTTTACTTGAAACGTAACTAATGCTTGGGCAATGCTGATGACAAGACATCGTGTGTAAACTTACTCGTGAAGAAGCATCGTTCTAAAATTACATCGCCGCAAAGTTTAAAGGTCACTGAAATATCCTAAGAAAGCAATGCACCGGGGAAGCTTCGGAAAGTCTTGGAGTGCAAGGCTCACTGGCACTACAGTTTCAGTGATCAGACAGCAGAGTCAGACCGATGAAAATGAAATGGATAAAAAGGAAAGCTTCCGCTACACATACACGGAAGACGTTGCTCACCGTCACCGATTCCGCACCAAGCAACATCTCTGTCACTCTGTGTCAAACAGAGTAATCATGCTAACAAGTTTAATGTCCTCCTTGTTCACGTGTTCCTTCATTGCTCCACTCACGCGTATTTACCGTATAAATTTCAATAAGATTACATTCTGTCGTTGTTATATGCTATTTCAGGATGAAGTCCGTGAAGAACCGGTAGTAAAATCCAAAATATTGTAACAAACACACACACATATATTATTTACATATATACATATATACAGTACATACATACACACATATATATATACACCTATACATATATATATATATATACATATATATATATATATATATATATATATATATATATATATATATATATATATACATAAATACCTATACACAATATATTTATATATACACACTATATATATATATATATATATATATATATATATATATATATATATATATATATATATATATATATATATATATATATAAACATAATATATATATATATATATATATATATATATATATATATATATATATATATATATATATATATATATATATATGAGATCAGTCATTAATTTTAAAACCAAATAATAACTAATATTAAGGGACCAATTTTTTCACATACATACACACACCTAAAAATCATGGTTACCAATTTGTTCCAAGGGACTTGAACAAACACACAAATGGAATAAAAATCTAAAGAACGAAGAGACACCTTCATACCTAACTCCCCCTTTCGGCCAAATTTCTTTCAACTCTCTCTCTCTGAAGAAACAAGAACATTTCATAAAAGACGTAGAAACGATAACAGAAGTAAAGAAGTCAAATAAAAAACGAAATGAAATAGAAATGAAACGGAAAATATTCCATCGACTGAGCTCTTGTTTGAATGACCGAATGACGCACTAGTTCATCCATCACTCCCGCCGGAGAGATCAATAATACCTGAAGGTCACTCCACCTACGCCCTGATTTATTCTCGTATTGCAAATTTGGTATGGACGTGTAGCTAGTTTCAGCCCTCTCTCTCTCTCTCTCTCTCTCTCTCTCTCTCTCTCTCTCTCTCTCTCTCTCTCTCCTTTAGGCAAACAGATTAGAATTCTTCGCTAAGCAATTAACTGTCCTTAGAAACTCATTTGTTGAAGTTCGGTGCTTCTATAACCTTAACCTTATGTGTAGAGCGCGCGCGCAGAGAGAGAGAGAGAGAGAGAGAGAGAGAGAGAGAGAGAGAGAGAGAGAGAGAGAGAGAGAGAGAGAGTATACAGCAAAAATTTCGATGGAGAACTGAACACCTAGCTTGATCCCACAACGGTCGACTGACAACTAGGTACATAATTCCTTGCTCAATTCAATAGGGCTAGGCCTGATAGCAGCCACTGCTCTTAGAGAGAGAGAGAGAGAGAGAGAGAGAGAGAGAGAGAGAGAGAGAGAGAGAGATAACGTATGGCCTATGCAGGCCGAAAAGAGCCAAAATAATGAAGCTTCGAGTAAAACAAATGAATAAGTAAACGTGAGACTCCACGTACGGCGTACCTGGTAACCAACAAGAAGCACATGACGCAGGTCGAACGCCCACCCAGGTTTCCAATTCCAGAAAACCTCCGAAACGGAAAATTTTCTCGGTGGAGTCTCCCAACATTTCTTGGAGATTTCCAGCAGCAATCAATAAAGGGTTATGAATGAATGGGGGGAACCGACGCGTGGGAGCGTGAAGGACACAATATGAATACCTATACTAAAACATGTACACATGTGCACTTGAATTCATTCTTTTTTTTTTTTTTAATTCCGTGTGCCTTTCTATTTATTATAGAGCTGGGTTTTCATTTATTTTTGAGTTCTAGGATGTATATAAAAAGTCAAAAGGTAATTTAATTTTTGCGCTTCACGAGTTTTGTAATAAGTTTAACATATCGTTGTCTAAAGACCCTGAGTTCACCTCACCTGACCAATATCACCGAGACCCCGGCCATTATTAAACACCCCTTGTTCTACAACTTTGCTTCCCATATATTAATCGCCCTTATATTTCGCGATCTGAAAATGGATTAAAGAATCCACTGTGTACCCGGAGAGAAGTAAGAGGAGGATGTAAGGAAGAAGACACGCAAACACCTTTCAGTTTAATCAACAGATTCTCAACTTTTTACAACTTCATCGAAATTTAGGTTACAGACCCATGCAGATGCAAACGTGCCACAGTTAAGGAAACACGGTTAAGAACACAAACTCAAAATTGTCAAGGAAAGGACTGAATTTTGTTACTTTATCAGCAAAAATTTGATGCAACTAAACAAGCAGGATAAAAACAAAACTAATTTGTTTTAAAATAAAAATCAAACGGGACTTTTGGACTCCTACTTTTCCCAAATGAAGAAGTTCCGGTCACTTGACGATACCAACAAAGTCCAAAGACTATAAAACAGCAACATAAGGATACTTGTTACTAAGGGACGAACATACAGACATCCATAACAAGTGCAGAAGTCATGGAAACGAAGAAACCGCAAAGACAGAGAAACTTAACCGACAGAGGAGTGAGAGATATCCTGAGTTTGTCAGAAGGTGGGGACATAAGTCACTGAATCGACTGATTAGTTTACATAACCTGGCACTGCAACGAATAAGATCATCATCGTCGTTTCCGTGATATAAAGAGGATGGATAATAAAAATTAAATAGCAACCCAGGGTTGCAAATTACCACAGCTACGTGTGTGTTTAGAAATGAACTTTCGAATGTAACGAAGCTCCCTGAGAAGAAGACAGAGGGCCGTCATTAAACTATCCGGTGCGATAGGTTAAATTTTTCAGGCGAATTTGGAAATTGATTTCTTACCTGAATCTTACTTCCTTTTTATGATCATATCTACAGAAAAGAGACAGCAAAGGGCTCCTCGTGAAGGAGATAAGAAAGAGGATGGGGGGGGGAAAGGGAGGAGGGGGGAATGCTTACATTGAAATGTTACATTCGACTCCACATACTCTTGATGGGAAGCAAGGCTACTGATATTGTTAAAACTATCGCCTAGGTAACCTTGCAATTAAGCACACACACTTGTTTAACTCAATTTTTCATCTCTCTTAATGGAGCTAGGTGGCACAAACACCTTTTCTTAATTTTCTAATAAATGTACACACACACACAAATTATATATATATATATATATATATAATATATACATATATATATATATATATATATATATATATATATATATATATATATATATATATATATATATATATATATATAAAGGAGTATAGACAAATGTTAGCGCACACAAAGGTAATTATAATGTTCTGAGGTAGCTCTTCAGATGAGGAACAGCTGTCTTGGATTAGCTAAGGTACAGGAGTAACCAAGGAGTGATTACGGACACCAACAAGATGAAAGTTCCTCTTTTAAATCTGCTCCGAACACCTCATGCAGAAAAGGGGTCAAAAAGTATAAACCCGGGTTTATATATCATTACCGTATTTATTTGTTTGCTGAATTAATGAAGATTCTAAGATGTTTCTTTATACAATATTATTACACCTTGCAGTCAAGTCTAGAGATTTTGCATTGTGTTCTCCCATCTTCCTCGTGGCCATAAACTCCATTTAGGTCTCGTCACGTTTTAATTCCAGCCATAAACTTTTATACACATATGTGATGTGTGATGTGTATGTTGTGTACACACACAAACTATATATCACACATATATATATATATATAAATATATATATACATATTTATATATATTATATACATATATATATATATACATATATATATATATATATATATATATATATATATATATATATATATATATATATATATATATAAATATATATATATATATATATATATATATATATATATATATTTTTTTTTTTTTTTACGGTTTTATGCCGCTGGATCGCTACCTTATAGAGTAAGGGGGAAATTACCAGACAGTAGGGGTGTAGGTAGATCCCAACAAGGGTTGGAGTAACAGCGTAGGATTTAGAGGCGGCCAAGCAGCCCTCTTCATAGGCCAGGCCCACAATGCCTCTCCTTCCTCTCTCTAGATCCTAAAATTTAATTAAACTCCTGCTTCTTTTTCTCACTTTTACTGGCCCAAGACCACTTCTCTAATCCACAGGTCATGGCCAGCAACAAGAGAAAAACCTTGCTCTCATCAACTTAGAGTTGTGTGCAAGCAGTACCAGGAAGCAAACACGGTATGTCCCGGAAGCATCTTCCCGAGATGTAACCGAGTACCGGGACCTTTCTCTGAAAAAAGCAGGATGCCATATCTTAAAAACTAAGCATAGAATTTTTTTTGAAAATAACCTCACTGTGTTTCCCACGCCTGAATTACTCTAGAGGTACTAATCTAACCTAACCTAACCCATACTAACATCTCAGGAATTTGCTCTCCAAAAGGGAAATGGTCAGCCAGTGTACTTTTTCCCTGACTGGTTTTTATCATCTCTCTCTTGCATTTCACCACTCCAAGTAAATTCTTTGTCCTTTCGACTTAAACGGTGAACTTGTTATATCAAGTGTGTAATTCCTTGAACAGTGCATAACATAACTCATGCCCCTTGCCAAGAAGTGAGTAGAGTAAGGCCATACCCTCCAATTTGTGCATTAACTCATTTGTAGAGAGGGTGAGTACTTCATCAGTAGTCTTATCTGGAATTATTTCACTTCCAGGAGTGTTACCAGTGCAAGTTACATACGTAACCGTTCCTCTGTGTTCCCAAATGCCTGAAGATTCCAGCGGTACCGAGGCTGATATAACTGCACTGCCGATTGGCTTACAGACCCCTTGCACTTGATGCGTTATTTATACACTCGGTGAAGTGTTGTTGTGCCCTTTTTCCCATCCGTTATTTTAGTGAGATTTGTCCATCAGTCCCACTGTTAAAGTTACCATGTTGTGTGCGTAAAATAAACCAGCGTTAAGAAACATATTCTCACTTGGCGACCTTCCAATTCTTAATTGTTCTTTTAATTATTCTGTTTGTGGTCTTACGAGGGGTTTTTGTAAGGCGAAGATTAGTAGAGTAAAGTACCAACGCAGTCACCCCCTCTAATCCATAACAATATATATATATATATATATATATATATATATATATATATATATATATATATATATATATATATATATATATATATATATATATATATATAATATATAAATATATATATATACATATATATATATACACATATATATATATATATATATATATATATATATAATATATATATATATATATATATATATATATATATATATATATATATATATATATATATATACATACATACATACATACATATATATATATATATATATATATATATATATATATATAATGTAGACATTTATCTATTTATTATGAGTTGTTCCCTTTTTGCTGGGGTGACCTCAGGATGGTAGAGCCTTCCGGTTTTTGTCAAGTCTTGTAAGGATGTGGTGGCTAACCTCCTCAGCTTTCCTTAACTCCCAAAAGATAGTGGGGGCGACTGATGGCCGGAAGGCCATGTGAAGATTTACGGAGAGTCTCGCGGAGCAGTTAAACTTTCCTTGTTAATTTTCATATTCTTCGGATTCTAGTTTTTAACATCTAATTTCTTTATTGTACTCGCCTAAAAATTCGAGCGCAATTCCATTATAAAACTTGCATTGATTTGAAGATAACAATGAGCTAAAGGCTGAAACAGCTGTTGGCAATGAATAAATTGACAACGCTGCAGTAATTTTCAACTTTTCATCCCACATGCTGACCTTCAAGAGAAAGCGATAAAGGAAATTAGACACGTGTTGCCTTAAAGCAATAGATGCCTTTTTCCATTGGAATCCAATGTAAAAACAACAGACTTTCGCCTACCCACAGATTTCTTGAAACAAAAGCAAAAAGAGCAAAGTGAACATTATTACAACAGGACATCACACAAAGAAGTAACAAGGGCTGGCCTCAAGGAATACTTGTTCGTAAAATTACATTCCGCTTTTATAAAATATATTAGCAATCAATTCACAATATTTGAAATATATAATTGAACATCCACAAGAAGCAGATTTCTTCCCCACCCCCCCGGGAAGAAAATATATAATGGAATTCATTAAATGAATTCTTCTTCTGTTATAAAGCAGAGGCAGCAGCTCCAACAATAATAAGAAAAACACCTCATCAGTCTCCTTGGTCTTGTATTTTTGGATCCGGTTTCAAATCTGCATAATAACAGAAATCCAATCGACTGTTTTCTAACCACAGAACCCAAGCGTTCTGGAAAATGTCACTTTTAAGTGATACTCTCATATAAAACTCAATTTAACTGCTCGCTAAAAAAAAAAAAAAATCGCTGGATACAGTTAAGTGACTGAAGAAGCATCGGTTTGCTCATTTTTTAAATTTCATTTGATTCATGCCCTTTATTCCATTCCCATTCACAGCCATAAAATATAGGATTTGTGGAGGACGGGTCCGTTAATGCTTGAAAGATCTGACGGAGACAAACGCACCCAGAAAAACGATGACGGTGTCCAACTGCAAAAATGGAACAAACCTGCAACATCAATGGTGTAGGCATTCGTTTGTTCTTTCTATTCCCCGAGCACACGTACAGCGACAACTGACTGTGATTCGGGTACAAGAGACTTTATATTATTGACATTTTTTAATTACAGATTTATGGAAGTAAAATGCTTTAGTGGTCCTTACTTTGGAAAAGGACTAGACGCCCAAAAATGCATAATATTCGGCAACCATGTACAAAATTTTCTCTCTCTCTCTGTACATTATATATATATATATATATATATATATATATATATATATATATATATATATATATATATATATATATATATATATATATACACACACACACGTGTGTGCAGGTGCGATGCGAAAAAAAGAGGGTTTACGAGCCACGGCACCACTATTAAGGACACCATTCATCATTCTCCCTAGACACCTCGGATGCGAGAAGGCCTAACCGCACTCTCCAAATAAGACCATGGTTACTTACGGCCTATAAGTACCTGGCTATATATAAAAGCGCTCACCGGCACATGAAGAGGCCTCGGACGAGTATGCCTACTGGCGTTACGGCCACACTTCTGTATATGGGCAGGCCTCTTCACCCCCCGGCTTTGATATAACACATACAGGTGTGCATAAAGCTCCGAAAAAAATAAAATGGAAATGAAAACAGATAAATAAAAAAAATAAGGACAAAAGGCACACCTGTGAAAATGAAGTAAATACACAGTGTAAGGGCAGGCAAATGAAACCTAATATTTAAAACGAAATCAAATCAATAATAATAATTCTACACATAAAATCCAGAGAAACACATGAATATTAGAAAAATATATACGATAAAAGACAAACAAATGACTAAGGCAATAACTGGAAGCTAAATCACAGAAGCTATACCGGCAGACTTCCACCCACATTCAATTATGACAGAGAGAGAGAGAGAGAGAGAGAGAGAGAGAGAGAGAGCCCTGCCTCCTTCCACCCCCACCCCCTCCCCCAACCAACATGATGTAGTGGCAAAGGGGGGACCGAGAGCCACCCACACAAGGGACCCCTGCGCACACTCATTCATACAACGCCCCCACAAACGCACACACACACATACATACTCTCGCGAGCGCGCGCGCACACACACTCACATACACACACACACACACACACACCTGTCCATTCATGAAGAGCACAAATGTGGGAGTACCTGCACGTACGAACGCACAAGAGAACTATGTTGCTTTTCACGCTGAGTATTCTTCACCAAGTCTACTGACGTGGGCGTAACTTCACTTAAGTAAAATGTACGAATCCACACCTGTTAACGAAATTTCTGAGAGAGAGAGAGAGAGAGAGAGAGAGAGAGAGAGAGAGAGAGAGAGAGAGAGAGAGAGACTTATCAACGTCAGCATCCTTTAAAAGCAGGCCTTATCTTGGTAACATTTTAATGGGCATGTCAGTATATCATCATTACTGAAACAGATGGGCATCTTACGTAATTCGAGCAACGTTAACTCCATCATAAAAGAGATAAAAAAAACTAAAAGTGCTTTCATGACCGTGTCTCAAAAAAAAATAAACTGTAAATACCAAAAGAACACAAATGAAACACTCGGGATTTCTGTGACTCATAAAGAGCACTTGGAACCTTTCCGTTGTACAGCTGCAGGAAACATCACAGCTGGTAACAAAACCTAATGAATGAATGAATGAATTTGTCAGTTATCTGAAAAAAGAAAAATCAAAAAGAAAATGCCGCCTAGCCGTATGTGAGCCAGCATATGTCTTCCTCAAAAAACTTTCCAAACTTAGAAAGAAATTTTATCTCCACTGCAGTATATCGACCAGAAGCGCTTTAAAGATATTGTATATATGGACCACAATTCAGATATTGGATATGTGGATCACAATTCAGAGATACTGGATATATGGACCACAATTCAGATACTGGATATATGGATCACAATTCAGAGATATTGGATATATGGACCACAATTCAGAGATATTGGATATATGGACCACAATTCTGATATTGGTTATATGGACCATAATTCAGAGATTGGATATATGGACCACAATTCTGATATTGGATATATGACCACAATTTAGAGATACTGGATATATGGACCATAATTCAAGAGATACTGGATCTATGGCCCACAATTCTGATATTGGATATATGGACCACAATTCAGAGATGTTGGATATATGGACCACAATTCAGATACTGGATATATGGACCACAATTCAGAGATACTAGATATATGGACCATAATTCAGAGATACTGGATACATGGACCACTACTCAAGAGATATTGGAGATATGAACCACAATTCAGAGGTATTGGATATATGGGCCACAATTCAGAGATACTAGATATATGGACCACAATTCAGGGACAATGGATACATGGACCACAATTCAGAGATATTAGATATATGGACCACAATTCAGAGATACTGGATGTATGGACCACAATTCAGAGACACTGGATACATGGACCACAATTCAGAGATATTGGATATTTGGACCACAATTCAGAGATACTGGATGTATGGACCACAATTCAGAGATATTGGATATATGGACCACAATTCAGACATACTAGATATACGGACCACAATTCAGAGATATTGGATATATGAGCCACAATTCAGAAATACTGGATATATGGACCACGATTCCCAGATATTGGATATGTGGACCACAACTGAACAACTGACGAACGCAGGAGAAATAAAACGGGAAAATATCTGTTAAAATTTCAATAACTAAACAAAAAGAAAAATCGAAAAGGTTGGTCACAAAATGCTCTGAAATGAAACGTAGTAAACTGACAGTAGTAAAATAAATACATTCTCTTGTGTCTAGAAAGTCATGATATACAAACCCGTTAGTGATCGCCAAAGTAATTTTAACTACAAATTATAACCGCTAATTCAGTTGTGAAAAATATTGAAAAAATGTATAACAAAAACAGAAAC
Organism: Macrobrachium rosenbergii; assembly: GCF_040412425.1. Lineage (NCBI taxonomy): Eukaryota > Metazoa > Arthropoda > Malacostraca > Decapoda > Palaemonidae > Macrobrachium > Macrobrachium rosenbergii. The sequence continues at coordinate 18,717,372 of NC_089769.1, read as the reverse complement.
ATGCACATATGATTTGATGATACTATACATAATGACGTAGCAAGAAACACTCACGTCTCGTTCTTCCTCCCTTTCTCTCTCTAAACCCAAATTCCTGCTACCCACAATAGTCTAAGACAACTGGGTACCCATTTCACTATTAGGTCAACATAACTACACTGGACATTCAGGTAACAGGCCCACACCTCTTCCGGCCTTGCCCGGGGATCGCAACTCGAAGGTCCTCAGTTGCAAGTCGAGAGTGCTCACGCATCATTACCACTACCACCAGAGAGAGAGAGAGAGAGAGAGAGAGAGAGAGAGAGAGAGAGAGAGAGAGAGAGAGAGTTTATAAGCATTAATAATTAGCATAAAATATAAATCTTAAAAAACATTCCCAACGTCTCTTTCCCTATCTTTATCTCTATATTCCCCAAGCTGCCATTTTACCTTGACACATCACGGACCTCTCAATCACACACACACACACATACATACATGTATACATACATACACACACACATGTATGTGTATATAATATATATATATATATATATATATATATATATATATATATATATATATATATATATATATATATATATATATTATACACACATATATATATATTATACATATATAAATGTCTTTTCCTCTAACAAGGGGTAGCTCCAAAGAAAAGATGAGACAATGACCACTGCCACATTCATACATCAACTGGTGAGTTATGGTTCAACTCTCAGCAAAAAACTTCACCATACTGGCAGCACCATGCACCTCTACACTGCATGGACACTTGAGCTTCCTGAAAGTTGATGGTCCTCCCTTCCCTCCCAATACTACTTGTCCTCCATCCTTCCCAAATAACCGAAACTTTTCAAAGCGCTCTGATCCTTCCTTTCACTTACGTTAGCCTTTTTACCACTTCAATGAATCCCCAAATTTGTCACTCTAAATTTTTCTTATGCCATATATATTAAACATGACACCTCTTCTCTCATGCAACCACAATCCGATATATCAATCCCCAGTTACTCATAAGAACCCACCACGCCCATTCTTTCACCATCCATGGCGACATTCATTTCTCGATTTTCTTGGTGTCCATTTACCCCTATAACCTTTATTTATATATATATATATATATATATTATATATATATATATATATATATATATATATATATATATATATATATATATATATATATATATATATATATATATATATATATTATATATATATATATACACACACACACATATTCAGGTGGAAGTATACACCAACACATATTCAGGAGTCCAAAGAGGACGACAGTCAACCAAACGGTTACATATTTATTGTTAGAAATGTTTAGTGTTACTTAAACAAAAATCCTGTTCTTCTCGACTCATCTGTGAAAAAAAAAAAAATCCTAACACTACCTAGGTCACAGCTCCACTCAAACTCCTAAGAGGGAGAGATCGGGACTATGTGGGGTGGTACGAGAATGGTAACTTTACCTAATGAAAGCGTAGATTTGTATGTTGAGAAAAATACAAATTTCTTTTTAATTTGGTATTTGTTCTGACATGTATATGAACCTACGCTTTCATATATGGAGCCTCACCTGAAGGTGGGAGGACAATCTCTCAGGTAAACATGTAAGAATGTTACCCGTAATACCCCCAAGGACTGTAAGGGTGTAAGTTGATGTAGTGTACTCACTTTTTTCTACATAATGTAGCTGATGACACCTTCCCCTCCCGATGGAGCTCCCATAGGGCTCTAGTCGTTAAATGACTTGTTATGCAGCCACCACCAGACCTATGGTGAAGGTATCTAAGGACTTGTGTGCCAAATCCTCAAGGTAGAGAGGTGAAAGTCATCTGCCTCTTCCAGACCCTGGCCCGGAGGACCTTCTCAACCGAGTGGTTCTTCTTAAACACCACCAACAGACCTATTCCTCTAATGTCGTGAGCCCTGACTCTGGCTGAGGAGGGGTCCTCGTTACCTTCCAAACAGTATGACCTCCCAATTACCTCTCTCAGACAGAAGAAGGCAGTGTTCCTTGATATCTCCTCTTCTCTCAACCTGTACTTAAGAAAGGTCTACGACAGACTGGTCTGTGGGGGGCTGTATGTTCTCAAAGCTCTGACCAGGCATAGCACCATTTTGTCCTGTTTGTTACCTACGAAGTCCTTAAGTGAGGGAATGGAAAAACCATCAAACTTTGGGTTGTGTGGAGTGGTTTTGGGTCTTCGCCACAAACTCTGGGAGGAAGGTAAAACCAATCAACATCCCTCCATGGTTGTGGGTGATGTCTTATGAGAGGGCATGAATTTCGCCCACCCTCTTTGTCAACGCCAATGCCAATGGGAACACTGATTTTAGGGTTAAATCCCAGTCTGAAGCTCTTCTGAGCAGTTCATATGGGCGCCTTCCTCAGTGAAGCTAGGACCTTGGTGACGCTCCATTCTGGGCGTTTTAATTCTCTAGGAGAGCAACTCTTTTCAAAGTTGCCAACCATGTCCGACAACTCCCATGACCTTAACAAGTCGATGACTCTAGGTTTAGATACCTGGGTGAGGGCGGACCTATAGCCTTTAATTGCTGACATGGAAAGATGCTCCTTCTGACACAGGAAAAGAAGGAACTCCACCAAATCCTTCACAACTGCTTTGAGGGGATGGAGGCCCCTCTCACTGCACCTACGAAGGAAGACCTTCCAATTTCCCTCGTACAGATTGAAGGAAAAGGGTCTGAAGGGGCTGCAAATGATTGCAGCAGTTTCTCCTGAAAAGCCTTTCTTTCTAAGGAGTTGCTGGGTAGCCTCCACCTGTGAAGCTGGAGGGAGGTCATGGCCCAATGCATCTGGTCGTTGTGCTCTTGTTTCAGCAGGGTGAGGGTGGAGGGCAACTGTCTTGGGATGTTTACCAGCAGGTGAAAAGGTCTGCGTACCACTCTACTTGTGGCCACTTTGGAGCTACAGGTGTCATCCTCAGGCCCTGGGACATGAACAGCCTGTTGATAACTTTCCGAAGTTGGCTGAACAGGGGAGGAGGAGTGTATGTCTAGGTAGTCCCACAGGTGCTGGCAGGCATCTTGCAGGACAGCTCTTTTGTCGGGTACCAGAAAACAAGACAGGGGCGACTTGCAGTTCCTCACTGTCACAAACAGATCCAAGGTGGGGCCCACCCACAACTTGTAACCTGTCCGCTACACCCTGCTCTAACGACCATTCCATTCCCACTATTTGATTCGCCCTGCTTAGTTGGTCTGCCACAATGTTCTTTTTCCCGAGAATGTACCTGGCCGTCGGTATTAGCCCCTCAGTCTCTGACAATTCGTGCATTTCCATGGCTAGGCAGTTCAGGTCGTGGGATATCGTACCTCTTTGCTTGTTTATGTGGGTGACTACTGAGGCATTGTCGCTCATGATGACCATGGTCTTCCCTTGGAGGAGGTCTTGAAAGTGTTGGAGTGCCAGCCAGACTGCCTGCATCTCCAAGATGTCGACGTGATACTGACGGTGCTACTTGTCCCACTTCCCTGAAATGCACTTGCTGTTCAGATGGGCGTCCCACCCCCTTTGAGATGGCATCTGAGCATACCAGCATCTCCAGGGATGGCCAACTTAACTGCACTCCCTGCAGATGGTTTTCTGGGTTCCTACACTACTGTGGGTCCTGCATGTTCCTTGTTGTCACTTGGCTACCCTCTCTTGTAAAGGGTAGGCCTTCATTCTAACTGTGTATTACCATGCCCAGGTATCTGATCCTCTGTGTCGGAACTAGGTACGATGGTGCTAGAATGAGCCAGTCGTCCAGGTACCTCCGTAGTCAGATGCCCTCCAGTGGGACCATTCCAACACCAGTTGAAACACTGGGTAAATACTTGGGCGGATGTCATGAGGCCAAAGCAGAGGGTCCTGAATTGGTAAGTGATTTTCCTGGAGACAAAGCACAGGAACTTCCTGGAGGAGGGGTGTATTGTGATGTGGAGATGCGCATCTTGACGGTCCAATGAGACCATGAAGTCTTCCTCCCTAATCGCCACCAAGATCGAATGGTCAATCTCCATTTTGAACAGTGAGACGTAAGTTGTTCAATGTTGACAGATCTATGACAGGCCTCCGATCACCTGATGCTTTCTCAACCAGGAAGAGGGGGCTGTAGAATCCAGGTGCATTGTCCTCCACTACTTCTACTGCTCCTTCTGTAGCATGTCTCCTATCTCCTGTTGCAGGACTCTCTCCTTGGGTGAATTGCTCCAGTAACAGGGGAACTTGAGTGATACTGATGTCAACAGAAGCTTCTGCTCGAAGGGGAGGACATATCCCTTCCTGAGGGTTTGGACTATCCATTCCTCTGCTCCGAAATGTTGCCACTCTGGCCACTTGTTTCCCAGGCAGTCTTGGTCTGATGTGGGGGGTGGAAACCACCAAAATTCATCTAGTGTCCCCCCTCTTTCCCATCCTATTTCACTTCCCAGGATGGAGGGGCAGGGAAGTCTGGAAAGACTGCTTTCCCTCCTCTTGTGGTTTTCACTGAGTGGCTGGCAGGCTCTGTTGTCGAAATCAGGGGGGGGGGACACAACTGTCTAAAGGGCTGTGTGGAGCTACTCAGGGCCACTGTGCCGAACAATCGCCCTCCTGAAGCCAACTTGAGCAAGGCCATCAAAGGGAGTCCTTAGTGTCTTCTCTCTTGTCGGTTACCGCCTGGCTCAGCAACTCTGGAGGGAAGTACACGGATGCATCCATGAGGAGGTTATTCCTTGGGCTGAGCCAGCTATCAGCTGAGATGTGCCTCTGAGCCAATGACAAGAGGGCCTCTCTCCTTTTGAGCACGATATTAGCCCACACATGGGCCACGTTTGGCCACATAAGACAGAGCCTTCATCGCTGGAGCCATGTACTCCTTCATAGCATGCCATTTTTTGGGTGGTACGATCTCTTTCATATCCATTATCCACCCCTTGGCACCTGTCGAGCCAAGAGATGGCCTGCAATGCCCTTCCCAACATCACATTGTGGTTTATCTCCCCACTGGTGAATTTTGAGCCAATTTGTCAAAGGCTGTCCAATGGTACGTTGCCCGATAGGCAGCAGACCACCGCATTCACACTCCTGGGAAGGGAACCAGCCTCTTCCAGGGCATAGTATTTGGCTTGGCAGGGGAGACCTATCAACAAAGACCATAGAAGTCATTTTGCCTCTGGGATGCTCTCTGATATATGCTCCATGTAGGAGAAGTTGGCTTAGTCTTCGGCTGCCCCATTCTCTGGTTCTGGGAGGCCTAATTTTCTACAGGTCTTGGGGATGAAAAGTGTCTCTTTCTCCGCTCTGGAGAAGGTCTAGAGGAAAGTCTGACTCCATAGTGGGGGATCTCCGTCTCTCCCCCCGCCCCCCGGGCATGTGAATGGCCCTTCCCTTTTTCTATTCTCTGATCCCTGATCAGTTGGGAAGGACTATAGGGGGATTCCGGTTTGTTGTTCTTTCCTGAACTCCCACTCGGTTCTCCCAACTCCATCGCACCACTATCCTGAAACTCTTTCTTAAGTACCTGCCAAAGATCTTGCCACACCAGGTCTGATTTCTTCTTAGTGGAAGGAAAACAGAGAGGAAAAATATCCTTATCAGGTGCGATGGGTAACAGAGATGGAGTTTATAGAGGCAACGACGGTGTGGGAGAGAGAAGACACAGGGAAGGTTCTCTGGAGATGGGGTGGTCTCCTTCCTCTGCCTCCTTTTGTATTATCCCCACTGGGGAGATGGCCATGATATGCACTCTCTGCACAGGCCCTCACGCTGGAATGGGGATTGACAACTATAGGCGACATGAATTTCCCGCAAGGCTTGTCCTTAACCGCACATCATCGCACTTCGGGTTTCCTGTTCTCTTCCATCACTGAAGGAAGAACGGAAAAGTTCACTAACACACAGGTGTGGGGAAAAAAAGACACGAATACATGGGCCCTAAACAAGCACTTTCCTCGGACCGGAAAAAATCTCACAGAACGGCACAAATATCTTATTAATTACATTATGAATACTCGGGATGGATTTCGCTTTCTCTTCCGTCACCGCTAGAAGAGAGAGAATGCTCGCTAACATTCAGGTGTGAGGAACAAAGAGGAGCATGTGCAATCACATGGGTACTGAACAAGCATTTTCCCTGAACCTGGAAAGATCTCATAGAACAACACAAAAATCTTTTAATTATGTTATGAAACTTGGGATGGAATTCCTCTCACAATGAAAAAACATGCTAAACTGCGCACTGTTCACGTATTTCGAGAGGAAGAACGCACATAGGAGACGCTCCTTCACTCCCTTGTCCTGTCCTCATGAACAAGGACCCAAGCCTACAATATAGCAACAGCGACAGTCACTACAGAATTGAAGATACCAACACTAAAAACGATAAAACGGTATCAGGCAAACGTTAGGAAATGGAAGTATGTACTCCCAATCACACAGAACAGATGGAAACCAATATACACGCAAAACGAGAGAGACAAATTGGAACACGTGAATATGAGTGTGGTTGTAAATGCAATGGGGAAAGAAGGCCAGGTCGGGTCAACCCTTGTGACCTGGGTAGCAGTAGGATTTTGTTTTCAGAAATGAGTCGAGAACAGCTGAATGTAGGTAAGTGTAAGAATACTCCATATATGAAAGCGTAGGTTCAGTATACGTATATATATATATATATATATATATATATATATATATATATATATATATATATATATATATATATATATATATATATATATATATATATATATATATATACATATACATATACATATATATATATACACATACACATATATGTTTATACATATATGAATATATGTGTGTATATTTATATATATACATATATATGTATATATAATTATCATGTATAGGAAAGAACCACTGAAGAGAAGCAGAATAAAAGCATATGTACCAAATGCTTTCGTGTATTATGTACACCTCCTCGGAGCTCCCCCAGATATGTGTCGTAACACACACACACACACACCCCATTTGAAACCTTTTAACATTTACGGGCCATGAAACCTTTCTGGCCACTTTTCCAATGAACTGAAGGGGAGTCAGGTTCCTCACCCTCTCGAGATACGACAGAACACCAGTCTTGTCTTAATATCCCAAATTTTTTTATGAGATCAGCAATCCTATATTAGGTTCAGTGATTGTTTTGTCTTTTAATGCCAAGATCTGTATCCTCCCCTGCTTCTTGTAACATATGACCTTCAATACAGTGGATCTATCACTTCCTACTAGGCCAGACACCAGTCCTTACACTCCTCCTTTCTTTCTCGTTTTCTTGGCTGATTAAGGGATAAACGTTACCACTACAATTAGTCTGCATTAAAAAAAATCGTCATACACATTTCATTTTTCCCTAGCTGAGATTGATGCCCCTCCGGTTGTCAGCAGTCTTTCGGGGTGAGCTGCTAGCACCACAACCTTTTCCACCATGGCTGCCACCCATCAGCCAACTTACTATCATGCACCCAATTCGCTGCACGGAATTCGAGCCTTGATCTTATTACTTCGTAGGGGAAAATGTTATCAATCACACCACGAAATCCAAATGGAAAAAATGAAATATTTTATCTCCCTCACATCACGTTATCCTCTCAGCTCAATGTTGCGAATACTTTCCAACAAAAGGAGCCTCAAACATTTTCTGAATTCCTATACGCAATATACCACAGCAAATTTGATTGAGAAAGAAAGATATTCATATTCAAGAAATTACCTGTAGTGTGTGTTATAAATTCATCCGACGCCATTCTAATATGTCATCAGCAACAA
>NC_089769.1:18602083-18704583 GCF_040412425.1 Macrobrachium rosenbergii | reverse complement strand
CAGTGCACTCCAAAAGATTACGCTCCACCTACCCTTGTTCAACGATGCGAAAACAACACGAGTTAAGCTATATCGGTTCCAGTACATCTCTGGTGCATGAGAGTAGAACAGCGCGGAGACCAACCATCAGTTGGCGGCGCAACGGTCGCTAAAGACCATTCATAAATACCTCACTGTCACCAAAGTGCAAACCCTCAATCCGCCTTTCCTTCCTTCCTTCCTTTCTTCTATCTTCCTTACTTCCTTCTTCCTCTTTTCTTTCTGGACAATATGTAAATCCTCTTTTTCATAACAATGCCACCATGAGAGAGAGAGAGAGAGAGAGAGAGAGAGAGAGAGAGAATGAATATTGTACAACAGTATACGTCTGATATGGCATCAGGAGCGTATGTTACTAGTTCACACCTAGATACCAAATTATTCATAAAATTACATCAAGTGTGCACACACATAATTACATAGAAACAATTCCACCATACAAATGGTGGCCGAAAGCTGACTTTTTCGGAGAGTGGCTAATTAAAATGTAATATAATTTCAAATATGGTGGTTTGAAATGCTTCAAAATCACTCATAATAATAATAATAATAATAATAATAATAATAATAATAATAATAATAATAATAATATCATTATTATTATTACATAAGCAACATTATTATTAACGATTACGATAAGAAACAACACAAAAAAGGACAAATTCTAACTGCTTCTAAAGGCAAATAAACAGACCAAGTTGCTTCAGCTAACAAAAGTAAACCAATCCACAAACACACCACTTGTAAAATTAGAAACACGCTCTCTCGCGCCCAGAAGCATTCTCAACACTGGAAACAGTTAAAATGGAACACATCTGGAATTGGAAAGCGTGGCATTGTGACACCCCGCTAGAACACGGGTGCTACAGTTGAGTGAAACGCGTAGGAAGAACTATGTACAGTCAAGGGCAGAAGTCACCTTCTTAATCCCAATAACCTCTTCGAGTAACTTTGCCAAATTGATGAGGATGCCAGAATACTTCCGACATCCAAACCTGTAATTGATTGGTCTCATTTATTTACATCTTGCAGCTTCAGAGACTATGGTCGTTGAACGGTTCCTTTATAAGCTATTGCTACCTATACTACAACTAATAATAGTAACATACATCATGATGATATCAAATCAAATTCCTGGGGCATAATCATCAGTGGGTACCGTCAAGTGTCAGAAAATCAACGTCTGGCTATTTTTTTCTAATTCGAGTCCCAGGAATACTGCCGTGTAAACATTTCTTTCATGTATTTCAGTGCATTTACCCCTTAAACACAAATACGCATGCCAGAGAACATCACTGAAATAGAGGGACTAAAATTTCAAGGGAAAGGAGAGAGAGAGAGAGAGAGAGAGAGAGAGAGAGAGAGAGAGAGAGAGAGAGAGAGAGGACGGTTTTAAAGAAAGAGGGAGAAGGAAGGAGTCGGTGAGGAGAAGGGAAGACACGGAAGAAATCAATAACGCTGTCTGGAACCTTTCAAGAAAGGAAGCAGAATAACGCACCGTTCCTCAGCCTCCCCACCTCAACCATAATTCCTACCACAAGAAAAAAAAATGGGAGGAGGGGGGGGGGATGAGGAAAAAATCTTCCTGTTCCTGTACCACTAGGAGGCCAATTGCCCCGTGCATGTCCTCTCTGCTTACGCGTTTCAACCACCTCTCGCAGACGACGACCCTCCTCCCCACCCTATCTCAGCACCCTTTGCCAAACTATATTTCATCCCTAGCCATTGCAAGGCCAAGCACACAGCCTAATACTTCGCCACCAACACCCTCCTCATCAGTAACTCTTTTTTTTTTTTTTTCTCATCACCTGCTTTTCACTCGAATGTCAAATACTCAGCGAGCATGAAACATTCCTGTTAGGTGCGTGCCAGAAGGGAGTTTTCCGTACAGCCTACAGACTGAACTCGTATTGTACAACACAAAACGCAAATACATTCATTACACACTAACATATATACACACACACATCTATATATATACATACATATATATATATATATATATATATATATATATATATATATATATATATATATATATATATATATATAAACACACACACACACACACACACACACACACACACATATATATATATATATATATATATATATATATATATATATATATATATATATGGAGAGAGAGAGAGAGAGAGAGAGAGAGAGAGAGAGAGAGAGAGAGAGAGAGAGAGAGAGAGAGGTTCTTTGCTACTTCCTTCGTTTAAAGTGAATGAATATTAGCGGAGCGAAATCTGTACAGCCTTGTCCTTGGGCACACACGTATACATATATATATGTGACAAGCTGCAGTACTGTGTGACTGTGCAACAAAATGGCCGACCAGTATATGCAAGGTATGTCCAGATGGGAAAAGTTTCCAAAGGAATGGGTTAGAAGAATAACTATTAATTTGGAGACTTCCAATAAGTGATAGCAAAATTCTGCATGAGCGAAACATTACCTATTATGCCTGGGAGATGTGTCAAGTGGTTTCGATGGCGAAACTTGAGAGATAACACAAGGATATGGGATGGAAAGTTAGGCCAGAAAGTTCGGGTTTGGACAGGGAAAAGTCTTTGTGGACTCGGTATTTACGAAGCAGTTCCACATGTGATTCAAAAGTAAACTCAAGAACCTGTATGACATGCATGGACGCGTAAAAGGCTTATGGCAAAACTGAATTGCATGTCGAGGAAAGGACGTCAGTGGGTGAAAGTTAGTGGAATAAGGAAAGGGATGTGAATGAATGAGAACTGGCATGGTCTGGCGAAAGTTCAAGGTATGGAAAATTGGAGGTTACAGCTAGCAATGGTCAGGCCATGACGGTGGATGAGAGCGAGAAAAATGCAAAAATAAATGTTACAAAGAGAGGAAGCGTTGATTTATACAGGCACCTGGAAATTAATACGGTTTTCAGGACGAAGGAGGACGGCAATCTTGTGATACGAGATTCGAGGAAGGATAGTGAGACTTGGATAGTGAGCTTAATACCAGAGCCAGAGTGAATGCATGATACGTGGAAGTGATGAAGTGTGCGCGGTATTCCTAAGCCTTCTGCACGGGAAGGGCCTTCCTGCAAGCTGATGTTACGAAAGATTTTTTTACCTTGAGTCAGCAGTTGAAGGCTGAATGTGGCAATGATTGTTACCAAGTTTCTTTGGAACCATATATATATACTTAAACGACATACTGTTAATATACAGTACATACATACATACACACACATATACAGTATATATATGCATGTATATGTATGTATATATATACATATACATAAAAATATGTGTATATAAATACGTATATGTATAAAGAGTAAGTCGTCTATGTAAATACGTATGGTTCCAAAGAAACTTGATAACAATCATTGCCACGTTCAGCCTTTAACCGCTGACTCAAGGTAAAAAAATCTTCCGTAACATCAGCTTGCAGGAAGGCCTTTCCCATGCAGAAGGCTTAAGCAATACCGCGCACACTTTGACACTTCCACTTATCTTATATATATATATATATATATATATATATATATATATATATATATATATATATATATATATATATATATATATATATATATATATATACATATATATACATATATATATATATATATATATATATATATATATATATACACTAGCTGACCAACCTGGTGCTGTCCGGACGAACTTTGAAGAACTCAGAAAAATGTTCCTACATCCCCTTTGAATTGTTTTATCGTGTAAAGTATGTGTACTACAACTGAAAATATTTCCTTTCCTGTGATTAATAATTCTGTCTTGAATTCATACCTTTAAAAAAACATGATATGTACATGTATACATGTATCTTGGTACTTATCTGATTAAAATGGTAAGAGAGAGAGAGAGAGAGAGAGAGAGAGAGAGAGAGAGAGAGAGAGAGAGAGAGAGAGAAATGATTTGCTTATAATGGCAAACTTTCTCGTGTTTTTTCTAGTATGACTTGATGTTTGACTTCATTCATAAAGGGAATTTATAGATGGGAAAGAAAGAGAGATAGAGAGAGAAAGAGATTAAAAGCATGAATTTACTTTCAATAGTTAAAAACCTCACAGATAAATCCCGCTCCAGATTATTGAGTGATGCCTTGAGAGAGAGAGAGAGAGAGAGAGAGAGAGAGAGAGAGAGAGAGAGAGAGAGAGTGAGTTTGGTAGAAGTGGTTGCTCTATGGTGAAGCTGTAGTTCGTGGTGTTGCCAAACTACCCCATAATTAATTTCAGACCTCATTTCAACTGACTTTGTAACGAAATACGTCCCCGTATCATCACGAAGCAGTCGCTATAGCGAATTCCGAAGGTAAAAAACGAACGAATTAATGAGGAAATTCGCATTTGAACAAGTAAAACAAAGAAGGAAATTCCGTATATGTTGGCGTTGGGCTTAGCCATCAGCTACAGCACATTCCAGGATGGGGAAGTCGTTTTAGGCTGCGGAAATCGAAACTCTACTAGTAGAAATTACCGATATAGATTTTCAGTGTTGATTTTATTGAGTAATTAACAATTATATCAATAATTATCATATATTTTTATTAAGATTCAAGTAACTTCTGATGAAAAATTGATGTTACAATGAAAGCAATTCTAATACAGTCAAACACATCCGTTTGATTTTTTTTATTATAGGGTTTGCAGTGGGAGTTTAATGGCGTCACCAACAGAAAAGGTGGTGGTTTTCTGCCCAAGCTACTGGTGAATCCCATAAAGCTACTGACGAAAAGGTGAACAGCACAGGTAAAAACGAAAGTTTCACTACTTTTGTTTGTGGTGTATGTCTGTCACGGGGTATGAGTTTGATTATGATTTATAAACCTTCCTGAGATGACATAGGGGCCGCATGCAAAATTTTGTCTGGGTCTCTCAAGCGGTTCGGATTTCTATAGTAGCCTAACAAAAATACAAATATTCTCTTTTATATATATATATATATATATATATATATATATATATATATATATATATATATATATATATATATATATATATATATATATATATATATATATACACAAGTATTAAAATATATATGAATGCAAATCATGTATGTAAACTACAAACAAACAAGAACTGACTATACATCAATGGAATACCCAGATAAAGCTAAATAATAATTCCTTCATAACTTACTGGAACGTCTCAATCTAAGGCCGGAAGATGTCACCTTTCAAATTACCACAGCAACCTGTTTTAGAAAGTCCCAACGTACCTGAAAAACGAAGAAAAATATTTCAATAAAAAGAAGAGAAATGAATTATAATTAAATGCAAACTTTCTCTTTTCATATACGGTTAACCGAAAATTTATTATTATTATTATTTTTATTATTATTATTACTATTATTATTATATCAAATACACACTTAGAATCTTGTTATCGTCTCCTCCATCATAGCTCCATATGTTTTCAAGTATTACCATTTCATTTTGGCCGCTGACATGAATAAACAACGTGTAACAGACTGCAATAATAATAATAATAATAATAATAATAATAATAATAATAATAATAATAATAATAATAATAATAATAATAATAATAATAATAGGTTCAATTTTTCCAGTGTATAACACAGGCAGTTGGTGAGAAATGAACTTCAATTTTAACTATCTCAATACCTTACAAAAGGATGAAACTGAAATAATAATAATAATAATAATAATAATAATAATAATAATAATAATAATAATAATAATAGGTTCAATTTTTCCAGTGTATAACACAGCCAGTGGGAAATGAACTTCAAGTTTAACTATCTCAATACATTACAAAAGATGAAACTGAAATAATAATAATAATAATAATAATAATAATAATAATAATAATAATAATAATAAGTTTCACAAATAGTTAATACTTCATAGGAGAGAAACGTGAAAGTGAATTCCGGAAAGAGTAAGGTAAAAATCATGGGACGTCCCACACGACGGTTGGATGACTATCAGGACGGACGAGTAATAAGAGCAGCGCTGAACTGTACCGTGTCTTTGAGAGGCCATGCTTTAGACTTGGGCAACATAAGGCTTGACATGAATGGCAAACGCAGATAAAGCAAGAAAGGCAGTAGGATCTTTGCAAGGCTACCTAACACTTGGCGAACTAGTTCTCCTTGGAAGTGAGGAACTGTTTCTGATTGCACACGAAAGAGCAAAAAGAAAACGATAAAATCAATTGTCTATAAAGTATACTGGAAGTAAGAACTGATAAGGTGAGAAATGTCTGGATACCACAGTAAGATTAAAAAAAAAAAGATGGACAGCTTATGAGCTTTTTCAAAGAACATTTTACAAATATTAATATAAACCTTTCAGACTTAACCATTTTAAAGAGTAAGATAGGGTACTGATGAACAAACATCGCAAATCGAAGCTGATCATACCTTGATTCAATGTATGATTCACAGTTTCTATATTTCAGTCCAGCACATTTTCAACATTACTGACTGAGACTGGACAGGAACCATGGTCGCACTTACTAGATGTTTTAGGCTGTAGTTAAAAGACCAGGCATACTTTTGTTACCATTACCATGACCTCATCAAGGGAGATGAGGAGACTGAACACCATGTTGTAACTCTTGTTTCTCTATCGTAGGTAGAAAATTATCTTCTTGTGCTTTAGTAGTACTCGAAGTCATGTGGAAATCAGCAAATGTTTTAAATGCGCATGATTTGTTGCATATCAAACATTACTTCAGTAATACTCGCTGCAAAGTGCAAATCCTTGACTACTTTTGCAGTTAGCAAAGTGAGGTGGAAGTTCACATTATTTCTGTAAAATCCGAATGTCATGCAGCGGATTTGCACATGACATTCGGGTATTATTTCTATAATACCCGACTGTCATGTGCAAATCCGATACTTATTTCGCAAAGCTTCGATACAGAAACTACAGCATTTTTGTGGTTCTTGAAACCATATAATTCATTGTGGCACAAAAAAGTCGGTGTAATTCAGCAACTAGTTTTGAAATACTCAAAATTAAGTTCGTGTCCACTAATCTCTATTGTTTATTAAGCGATGGAAATTTGAAACTAATATTTCAACAGTACCCACATGTTTTTCCTTTTTGCGTTCACAGTATGGAGTAAATATAAACCTTTAACGTTGGTGGACTCTGATACAAATCTGCAACTTTTAAGTAGTCAAGATGAAAACAAATCTTATTTTGTTTTTCTTTCTTTGATTCTCAAAGTCGAAAGCAACTCACATAAATCTAATTCTGAGGCAATAGAAAAAAATAAAATTCTTATGCGACATTCAGAACTTAGATGCAAATCCACCATCACTCTTTTCTGTGATACATAAAACTCTGTTTGAACAATAAATAAAAAAAAAGGCAGAGAATCCATCATCAATATTTCAAAAGCTAATCGATAAATATCCAAAGCCAAGTTCTGGGTAAATAACATAGTGTGGCGTCCTGTGCATGACTATTAAACCATTTTACTATCATTTATGAAGTATCACTAACTGGATATGTCTAAGATTCTGATAGGCCTTCCCATCTCTGACTCAATTGAACGACGCGTGCCATCTTCTTTCATTATCATTTTTATTATTCAGAACATGAAGCCTATTCATATGGAGCAAGTCCGCAGAGGCCAATGACTTGCAATTCCATCTTCCAAAGAATATCGTGTTCATTTGAAAGAAGTAACAGAAGGTCATAGAATATACAGAAGATATCAGTTATTAGAACAGAAAAAAATAAATTGACAAATTAATGAACAACCAGAGAAAAATGTCAGCAAATTATTAAAATACAAGGAGAACTGTATAAGGGTAGTATTGCAATCCATCTTCGCTTGAACTTTTGAAGTTCCAATTGCACCGCATCCTCAGGGGGACTGTTCCACAGCCCAACGGTGTGAGGATTAAAGGACGTCTGGAACTGCGAAGTTCGACAGCGAGGGGAAAAATAAGTGATTATGATAATGATGACGACAACGACAAAACTTCACCCCACATCGATCTGAACACTGGAGGGAGGGCACCAATTAATAGTAAAGGTCAAAAGTGTGGGTTTCTTTGTGCGTGCATGAGTGAGGCGCCTCTGTGTACCTGATTATGAGTCACGGGATTAAATAAGCCTTTTGACACCTGTGTGTTGGTGTATGACGTCTCTAAACCAATTGATGACTCCACGTTTGCATCGGTGGCCTCTCTCTCTCTCTCTCTCTCTCTCTCTCTCTCTCTCTCTCTCTCTCTCTCTCTCTCTTTAGTTTAAGTCACAAGAGCAGCATCGATAACATCATATCTGACGTAAAAAAGATAACTGACATATAATAATAATTCTTATAAGTTAACACTCAAACATAACAAACAAGAAAGAATTTGGAAACCTTTCCTCCCTCTTTCTGATTTAGATTCATTTGCCCCCAATTACGCCCAATGATTCTCAAAAATTTTTAATAATTTGCATTTTTACCAATTATCTGTTGCAGAACATTTTTCCTCTTCCAAGCAACTGATGAACTATAAACAACCCATTCTTTCCTTTGTCACGGAAGTTACGATATAATCTATTCACGTCACTGGCTCATAAATTTATTTCAGGCGCGGCAACACCAGAATAAAATACAAATATAAGCATAAAACACACGGTCAATCACACAATACTGTATATATATATATATATATATATATATATATATATATATATATATATATGTGTGTGTGTGTGTAGGGGGGGCGGGCATGTCTATGACACAACAATACGGAATTACAGATGCTCGCATACTGATGGACAACAGAACACATCCACAATACACACACACACAAACACACACACACACACACATATATATATATATACACATATACTCCTTCTTTGATAGGGGCAGTTCTGCTACTCGCTCCTCTGCCTTGGAAAGTGGTGTATGAGAATCTTGAGCCACTGTACTTTCCCGGCCAGCAGCTAGCAGATAGTACCGATAAGGCTACAACAAATGCAGTAGCAGTCACCTCTGCCCTAGTTCTTTTTTCGATCTTCTTCGTCTTGTCACTCCCAATTACTAAGAATTATACAATCTGTTCACAAGAGCCTCGATGGCTCGGTCGGTAGAGCAGCAGCCTCAGACTTCATAGAGGTCTGTGGCGCAGGTTCAAATCCGCAGCCGACCGGTCAGAGAGGCGGACACTTTGCTATCCTTTTAGACACCCCGGGATTATGTATGTAATCAACGGATAGGTTTGCTGAAAGCAAATGGGTGTTACAGACTAATACACACATAAACAAAGCCACTCCAACATCTTCTAAAAAACATAACAGAAACCTCACATCTCGAACTGTCGACCTAACCGCTCAGTTCTCCTCGCTGCTGGGAGAAAGGGAGCTGGGGATTTGCTACGATACATGTACACATTCGCTACCGGGGTCTAAGCGATGTCAGGCATGGCAGCCGATCGAGGCTACGGCCTACCCCAACGCCAAATCAAAGTCCTTCAAAAGAAGGCATCATGCTTACTCC
Organism: Macrobrachium rosenbergii; assembly: GCF_040412425.1. Lineage (NCBI taxonomy): Eukaryota > Metazoa > Arthropoda > Malacostraca > Decapoda > Palaemonidae > Macrobrachium > Macrobrachium rosenbergii. Next base: position 18,695,057 of record NC_089769.1, on the reverse strand, counting down.
ATATAAAAATGGGAAAAAGCACGTTAAAACGAAGAAAAAGGTAAAACAATCTGTTCACCAACCTGATACTGTGTACCTATATTGCAAAAAAGTTAATATTTATACATATTTATATATACATATATATACATACATATATATATTCTTATGCTGTGGTTTTCATAATGCAATAATCTCCCCTTAGTCATTGTGTGTATGTGTGCATTGTTGTATACTGTATAGTTTTATGTTCAGATGTGCAGATTCCATAGAGAGTTAGCTTAAAGTTGATGTGGTTAAACCCTGTGATTTATAAGAAGGACGATATATGAGTGGAGAGAGAGACAGAGAGTAATTGTTCTCTATAAAGAGGCGACCTGTTTTCGTCAATATACAAGACTGCTGAAGTAACGCATTCCTATATGACTCGGTCATCCCATACAAAACGCTGTTGGGTGGAAAAATCCTATCACGTAAGTTGCCTAACATTGTTCTGGGATTTTCCATGAGACGATATCTTTTCATTTTATTATAGTAACTAGAGATTCTTTTGTTCTGAAGCTTTGTAATAATAAGTATTATTATTAACTGTAATTCCAATTTCTCTCTATCATTTTTAAACAGTTTTTAACATAAAAATCTTGTCTAAGACCCGTTCACACACTCGCATGGACAGCCATGCCATCTATAGACGCCCATACAGAGGAGATTATTCAGACACTGTTATCCATGTTGAGAGGAAATGTGGTTCTCTTTCTCCCTCTCTCTCTCAGGACTTCGTATGTCCTGTTGTAACGTAATTAATATTTTTGTAATCGATGGTCACTCGTAACTTTTAACTTAGTAAATGTGTCTGAGTCATCTGAACTGTGTATTTTATTAAGTAACGGTAATGGCGCCTAATAAAAAGTGAAGAAACTGCTGCCAAGGTAGTGTAACATAATCATTGGTTTTTAGTGCACCAAAAATAATATTTACAGTGGTTATATGCAATTATTCTATTTTTTTCCTCTTTTAATGCTCTTTTCATGTTGAATGTTTTATACTTTACCTCTGAAGAGTTTTTATATAAAAATGTGGTGCGTTTGCTATTGCCTTAATGCTTTGCTTTACATTTTTGATATTTACTTTTTTTGCAGAGTATATTTCTGTGTCTTTTGTATTCACATTTTTGTTTGGTTGATTTAATTGCCTTATTTTGTTTAACACTTGGGAATTAATTTACTTGTATTCCTTTTCAATCATTTTTTGGTTACATAATTTAAATTTTACTTGAATAATTTTTTTATTAATTAATAAATTAATTTCTGATTTAATTTTGACTGATGATTAATTCAAACTTAATCCAATTTTGTTTTGTTTTCAAGTAATAATAAATTTCCCTGAGACTGTTAAATTCATGTATAATATTTGAATTTAGAAATAAATTTTTGTAATTAAAATTGTTATATCAGAATTTCATTTATTGACCCACCAGTAATTTTGATCTGAATCAGATATAGAGTGGTAAGTGAGATGTTTTCCTTCAAGTAATTGAAGTGGGCTAGAACCAGGGAAATAAAAATACTTAAGACTTTTATAATGTTGTTGGAGTGATGCCCTTTGATTTGACCTCACACCTGTCTTAATGAACTTATTCTGCTTTCTCGCATGATTGATAAGTTTTATAAGGGATCACTGTTGCCTTTAGAGAAATCAGTCGTTTTATATTTGTGATGAGGGTTCAGGTGTCTGGCTGTTGTGAGGTACTACAATTGTCGGATAAATGGTGAGTTTGGTAATCAAATATCAAGCACTTAGATGCCAGGTTTAATTTGAAGATCAGACACTGGGCACTTCGTGACAATATACTTATACATATGTGTGTGCATATATATAGATTTATTTCGTATGGATTGCAGTTTCATTAAGCAATATATAACCTTATTATTTTTGGGAGGAGGGGGGATATGTACGGTATCTCATATGCTGAAATATTCCCACCATCAAAATCATGGCCTCATTTGCATTTTATTGCCCAACAAAAGGGAAGAACATCCCGTAACAAACAAACTTGCAGGACATGGTGCTACCATTTTCATTTAGTGTGTAAATCTGTTTTGCAGTTGGAAATGATGACAGAGAAAATAACTACATAAACAACAGCATTAACATCATAAATAATAATTTTACCAAAAACTTGAAAACCAACGTGGACTACATAAACGCACTGTAAGTTATAGAATTAAAAATGCCAAATACCCTTCCACTGACTGAAGCAAAACCACCTATGCAGCGCACAATGAATCATCAGGAAGAACATGCGCGCATTCAAACCCAGGCGAGGCATGCACTCACAGGACAATCCTTGAATTTAAATCAACAGAAATCAATGTTGAATCAAGGCCAGACAGAGGTCATGCAATGCTCGAGAAACTCCTACGCACATCCTAAGCAATCAAACTTCATTAAAAAAAAACTAATGGCGTTATGCACGAAAGAATCATACTATCGCCAAATTCAATGTCTGTACTGAGAACTTTACTCATAGAGAGCGATTCTAATACTTACGAAATATTTTCTGAAACAAAATGTATGTGTATACATATATATAATATATACATATATATATATATAATATATATATATATATTATATATATATATATTATATATATATATATATATATATATATAGTTGTGTTACTGTTAATTAGTTAGTTGGCTACCATATGTATGTGGAAAATAGTAAAACCAAGCGTCTGTTTGCAGCAGATGGGGGTGTAAGTTCATTGATGTGAAGGTGAACAGATGGACGACCAGAGTCATATCCAAGCATTACCTGGTTGGAGAGAGAGTGACAACAGCAGGCAGATTTGAAATCCAAAGAAGTATTCAGACTGTGGCCACTGTTGTAATTGAGGACTTGTGAGCTTGAAAAGAACGACGAGCAAGCGGCAAGCAGGGAGGTGGAACAAGGGTATAAATAAGGAATTGAAAATGCTGGCGGTGTAAGAGTTGATGGGAAATGAGACAGGTTCAAGGATGGGGTCACTGGGGCAGCACAGACTTCTTTGCAGCAATAGACCCACGCGGAACGAACGCGCATGGCCACACGCTCAGGAACTTGCTGAATGAAAGACAAAGTATGGTCTGAACTGCAGTGGTAGTTCAAAGACAACGTTATGCAGATGTATGCGGGAGGAAGAGAGAGCTCAAGGATGTGAGAGAAAAGTTGAGATCTAATTACACGAGAACCTAAACAGAACATTTGAAAGAAAAAATAAAAGTTCTGGAGGGGGGGGGAGGAAGGGAGAGTGAATGCAACGGGAAAGGCCAACGCGTTAGAACATGATGTCTTGAGAAAATTAAGTTAGTGAATACTTCGATAAAGCGTTGAACGTAATGTCGAGGATAGAGAACAGGAACACAGTATGAATCAGGCAAAACGGTACACGATTAGTAGAAGTTGAGAAAAGTTTAAAAAGTGACTTTTCTGTGGATAGAAGGACGGCAATTAGGCTAAAAAAAAAAAAAAAAAAAAAAAAAAAAAAAAAAAAAAAAAGACGAATAGGAAGGAGCCAACATGGCATATCATTTGGCTGTCCGAATATGCGCGAAGTAGATATTCTTTTAATACCTATTTTGACCGCCTATAATACACCAAGCTCTAAAACAGCAACATATTTGATTCCTATGCTACAGCCATTCACAAAAAAATGAGCATTCTTTCCTCAAGACAGTTAATCCAGTACGCCACATTCTAATTCAGGTTGTTGACTTATATATGGTCAGTTTGATGCCGCATCCCTCTTCAAGAAAAAAATTTCTATGATGAAAACAACAAAATAGATCAGAATTCTGATGATGTCCCTACTGTGCCATATTATGGCTAACAGAATTATAAACCTTTCAGGGATAGATGCCTGATGAGTGCCCTTTAACATGCTGCCCTCTCTTTTATAAGCGGCATATAAACGAAAGTATTGTCTTATTTGGATCTGACAAAGGCCAAGCACTGGGACCTATGAGGTCATTCAGTGCTGAAACGGAAACTGACAGCAGAAAGTTTTACAGGCGTAACAGGAGGAAAACCTCGCAGATGAACTATGAATCAATTGTTAGGAGAGGTTGGAAAGTGAGATGGAAGAAAGAGATTACGAAAGGAAGTACAGTAAAAGGAACGAAAGGGGTTGCAGCTAGGGGCCGAAGGCACGTTGCAAAGAACTTTAAGTAATGCCTACAGTGCACCGCATGAGGTGAATGAAACTTTTTTTTAGTGTGTACGTAATTGGCATACACCCCAATATGCGTTTCACAACCGAGCCCGAAATCAAGATTCAACTTCCTTCTTTCATATATTTTAGTAACTGAAACAGATTTTAGTTTTAATACGAGTGTTTTCAGAAAAGGACAAATTAAATATTTCCACACTTGCAGCGTGTTTATAAGTTATCTTCTAACTGCTAAAACTTCCTCCGGAATGAAATTCCGTTGTCATTTCAATATATTGATATTTATTCGTACCCTTTTTCCAGCAAATCGATGAGTCATATTATATAAATGTTTAACTTCAACCCCGTCAATCATGGCCATGACGTTCTGAAATTACTTATGAATGCATCCAATCGTTTCGTTCCTCCCACAAACTAGTGAGGATGAATGACAACACATTTCCGTACCTAAATATTAGATTAATAAAAAAAGTTCAGTGTTCTATCGTAAAGACGAGCTTTTTTCTTTTTATTTTAAAGAAATCTTTGTAATTTATTTTTTTTTTTTTCCAAAATATAAAGTTGGGAAACAAGTCGAAGACACCAAAGGACTGCTCAAAGTCAGAACAGATGTTGATCTTGGAGTCAGTCATGTACAGGATGACCTTTAAGAAAAAAAGATTTTCTAATATACAAGATCACTGCTTGAAATGTAAGACCTCACAGTGATTTTAATATCTAAACAATCCGGCCCCTCGAGGGTTTTTAATATCCAAAACCGAAGTCCCTATTTCCAAATAAGTGCACGTCATTCAGCTGTTAGCTCTGGCAAGGCTAGGTACTATTGCATCTTCTTTTATAGCCATTTTCATTTTTTATGCTAACATTTAAATGTTTTCACGGCACGAGCCTTTTTAATTTTTTTTTAAATATTTACATATATTTTATATATTTTAAGTCTTTTTACACGCTGAGACGTCTCGCAAGTTTGACCAATAAATAGACAACGCAACGCTGACTGTCAGCGCAACATTAGATCATTTTATACCGGCCGAATTTTGTGCGTTCCAGATACACTTCTCTGCCAGTGTTTACACTCACTCTGTGTATTGAGTATGAAGCGAACACTGTAGTGGAAGTTTCACTGAACACAGGGTTCACCAGTGATTCAGCAGTTCAGTTATTAATACGGCAATGACCATCTTGTGGATTTCCCTCTGTACCCACCCACTGCTGGAGAAAATACACATACACACGCGTGCGCTTGCGTTTATATATATATATATATATGTATACATACATATATATATATATATATATATATATATATATATATATATATATATATATATATATTTCTATATCTATATATATATATATATATATATATATATATATATATATATATATATATATATATATATATATATATATAATTTCTATACACATACACACACACACACGTTTGTATGTGTATTTACCTAAAAGAAAACTGCTGCTTACGGCATACGAGCAAACACTACCCGGGAGAAAAACGTATGAAAAAGCATGTGAAGAATGTAGCAAAGCTATTTGTGCTTCATAGCAGCTTTCGACCCACGTCATCCCTTCCGCTCGCTTGCTCTCTCTCTCTCTCTCTCTCTCTCTCTCTCTCTCTCTCTCTCTCTCTCTCTCTCTCTCTCTCTCTGTGTGTGTGTGTGTGTGTGTGTTAGTGCGCGTGTGATTACATACTTTGTTATTGCTTCCATTTAAACCAGGGATAGTTTACGTGCCACAGTCGCGGCTTTACGTTGGTGAATTGAAATTATGGTATGGCGCGCAACGAATGAAAAAAGAAAGCGCCGAATTCCGCATGAAAAATAAAAACGGTGGAAAAGGGAAGGAGGGAAAGGAAAACACACAAAAGGGGTTACAGGGATAGATAGGAAAGGCACTGGTCACATCAGCGCCCCGCCATTCATGAGTGATCCCATTCATAAACCGCCGGAGCCGGAAGTGTACGAAACCACGCCAAGACTGCCTCCACCTTCCATGTGTCCCCAACCCCACCTTCCCCCACCCCCCGCTACAACAACCACTCATAGCTCTACACGCCCCTCGCTCCCCCCACCTTTATCCCCACAACAACCCCCAACCTATGTACAAGTAATGTGCCTTCAGATTACTCACACACGTACACAAATTCCAACTTCCTCCTGAATTTAGAGCTTTTACTTCCACACCTTCCTGAGCCAATAGGCTTCGCCTCGACCCCTAATTTTTGCCTGATTCTCTTGGGCCAACTGGGCCTTCACTCGAAATATCTTTTTCTTTCTAGCTTAAACGTGTGTGTGTGTGTGTGTGTGTGTGTGTGTGTGTGTGTGTGTGTGTGTGTGTGTCGTGGCAGATGCGCAGAGACCATACGAGACTCGAGCGGCAAGAAATGATGTAACCCCTCATCACTTAGTCTGCCATTCCAACCACTTTCGTTTCATTCCACTATTTCTCTTATGTCTCCATTTTATCCACGAGAAGTACGATGCCAATTCTACTATTTGTACCAGTTTTTATTTTTAACAATCGACGTGAAATGAACCTCAAACAATTTTCCTTATTTCAGTAACATTCTTTATATATTTGTGTTCATCTTTTACTTAAAACTCACTAGTTTAACGAGAATAATAGATAATTAACGCCAGTCGCCTATATTTATGTGGATTCACAACCTATCGGTTAATAAGAGTCTGTGATAGTTCAAACAGCAATAACATATGGAGACGCGAAGTCAAAGAGTTGCGTCATATCTCCTCCCACGTTTATAGCAACGAACATTCACTAACGGGACGACGAACTTATTATCAACTAAAAAATTCCCCTTCGGTAACATATATGAAAATATAATATTTCCGAGGTAGAGCGAATTGGATATTAAAGGACGTTTGTAGCTTACTGATTATATATATACAGTATATATATATATATATATATATATATATATATATATATATATATATATATATATATATATATATATATACTCGTATAGAGAGAGAGAGAGAGAGAGAGAGAGAGAGAGAGAGAGAGAGAGAGAGAGAGAGAGAGAGACTCCACGTCCGAACTTGTCGTCGAGCCGGGGTGTAGGTCCTCTCACCACCTAAAGGTATACAGAATGACAGGACCTCGGTCCGCGCTTCGGGACGGTACGTACCGTCCCCAGGATGGGGACTCATATTACCGTTGCTTTTTACGGTTTGGGAGCCGAGGGAGAATGAGCCATTGGCAAGCAGTTAGCCATGTGATTTTCAAAAGGTTTACAAAGTCAAAGATTAATGCCAAATAACATAACTCAAATGAACTCCTGTAAAACACCGATTCAATTTCCACGTCCCCAAAACGATTATAGATCTAGCTGTTAAAAGAGTACAAAAAAAAAAAAAAGACAGCAAACTTTCAGTTATACTAACGCAACAGGAGACGAGGAATGGCCATATTGCTCTCTGAAACGAGTTTTTCTAAACCAATGAGCGCCTCAGGAAACACCACAAGAAATCTACCTCTTTTATTTCTCCCTTTCGATTTTGATCAAGAGTCAACATTTTAAGTTGTCAAGCGTCATGTAAGTTAATACTGTTATTACTGCTTTTATTACTTTGGCCATTGTTGATACTGTGATGATATATATATCATCATTACGAATAATGTTGTTATTCCGCTCATTGTCATATTATAACTAATATTAACACTGCAAATACTAAACTTCACGACTATTAAATGAACAATATTCTAACTAAAGGGAAAAATAATATGCAAAATAATACTGACATTCAAAAATCTTAAATGCTATTACCTTTAATGTATTCTGCAAAGAAATTGGTTTCAATACATCTCATTAAATACAACCATTTTTAATCATTCGATGTATCACGAGAGTATAGGGTTAAAGAAATTACGTCCAATTGTAAACGAAACTGCGTGTACGTGTGAGGTCTGGTTATGATCTGCATGCGTAATTACGGCGACTGACTGCAGACAAAAGAGGGAAATCCAACGGACAAACACAGTGATTGTGCTTAAGTAATGTGCCTATGGTGCGGTATTTAAACCCTCGTGGTTTCTGTTATGAGAATTTAGTTGTCGCCATCTAGAAAAGCCAGGTCAAGATATCCGTCTGTTACCTTTGCACTCGGCTATTTTAAGCGCCTTCATTCTCATCCGCCTGGCATCTAAGCCTCAGTGACCTCTCGTAGGAAGCTTTTCTCTGAAAATTAGACGTCACGTTTAGCTCTGTCGTTCACAGCCCTCTGTAATCCAATCAACTTGTTTGTCTGGCCGCAATGTTCTGGGACTCCTTGAATCCAAACGCTTCTATTTTGTCACCTTTCTTCATGATAAATTCGAGGTCAATGCAGCGAAATCTTCCAAACGAGATTTTCTGACAAAAATCTCTCTCCATATCCGTTACAGCGCTGTTACAGCGCTTTCTCGGTCGAAAGGTCTTTGAAATGTTCAAATGAATGAACACATTTCATGCTCTCGCAACCCTTCTCTCACACTATATCTCCAAGAATCTTGAATGTTTCCGCAGGCTCGACATAAACTCGTAGGGATACACACATCTTTTCACTTCCTTTCCCTGACTCTCACTGCTTGAATTCCCTCTAAAACGACTTATTGCTTCATTTGCTAGTTTTTCATCCCAGGTATTCTTTATCTGATTTCCTGCAATTTTTTCATCATTAATGGCTGTATCATTTTCAAACCATATATCCTAGATCAGTTATTCCATAACATCATACTCGTTTCAGTCCATTTTATGGTCGCCCTCAACACTCACTTAGCAGAGTCTATCAACGAGGAAAGTGGACCTCCTTATTCCACCAAAATCCTATATTTTCAAAAGCCCATATTTGGTATCTGCTACCATAACAACCCCTTTTAAACGTAATATTTCTCTAACCTACCTACCACTCCATCCAGTTTTCCTCAGAGAGGACCTTCCTCAAATTCCACATGAAGCATCAGTTGCAAGATTTATTAAATAAAATGTGACGAAACAGCAATCAAATTCTCTTTCAAGTTCACAGTTTTGCTTCAAAATGAAACATTAAAAGTCAACTAAAATGATGGGAATATAATACAAGAAAGGCGACCAAACCGGTATAGAATATTTTCTTCAAGATAAGTAGCTGTCTTTAGGCATTTTCCTAATTATTAATCTTCCATCTCCCATTCCCTTTATAGTCACTTCCATTTCTCGACACAGGACAACATCTGCAAACCAAAAGTCAACACGGAGAAATTCATGTTCTGGAGAAAGATGGATTTTTTACCTGAAATGATCGTGCCACTGATATAACTCTTAACATAAAAGACACCACACACATACACACACATTATATATATATATATAATATATATATATATATATATATACACTATATGTATGTGTGTATATATATATATATATATATATATATATATTTATATATATATATATATATATATTTATATATATACACACACACTAAAATTATGAGTCTTTATCATTTATAGACTTTTATATTAAAAACATTATTCATATATACTATATATATATATATATATATATATATATATATATATATATATATATATATATATATATATATATAGAGAGAGAGAGAGAGAGAGAGAGAGAGAGAGAGAGAGAGAGAGAGAGAGAGAGAGAGAGAGAGAGTTTTATATTCAAAAATATCATTCATATATATACATAATATATATATATATATATATATATATATATATATATATATATATAGAGAGAGAGAGAGAGAGAGAGAGAGAGAGAGAGAGAGAGAGAGAGAGAGAGAGAGACTTTGTAATCCCATAATCAAATGTCATGTCACGCCGGTCAAAGCAAACATGACCTATATAGATACAAACATCTACTGAATGAAAACTGCATGAACAAACATTTGCAATACAGCATCCCTCCTCCTCAATACGTATATATTACAAATATACACAAATGGATCTTTGCCTCCAAAAGGGAAGATTCATCATTACTGAATAAACTTCTGCAAGGGATAAAAAAAAACCGCACGTCACAGTTCCGAGCAGATGGTCGTGATCCTCTTTCCTTAATAGCGGGATCGTGCGAAGTCGTTGCTTTCATGTGATATTGGGCTGCGACCCCCCCCCCCACCGGAAAAACTATCCCTCAAGACACAACCACGTCACAAAAAGTAAATAAAAGACCAACTAGACGAAGCTTGAATCATTCGCAAGGGTATTCGTCTGCAACGTTCGGAAGAGTTCGACTGTAGCATTCTAGACTTTTAAAATGTCGGTAAGAATTGATTTCTATCCTACCCTCACAGCAGAGGTGAGCACGTATTAATATATACTTAACTTGTTATCAAGCAACTTGAACATGGTTTGAAAAACATGAATAAACTAAACAATGTCATCGTGTGAAGTCGTCTTCAGAACAATGAACTTGACTGCCAACTGGCGTGAATTGCATCAACAGACAAAGGTAAACAGCGCTCTATTATTTGTCCTTACTACTTGTCTCTCTTTTCCCAAAGTTTTATGACTGGTCAAGACTCGGTTAAAGGTGCTGCAAAACATTTGAAAGATCTTTGGGCATGCAGAGTCCAAAGGTGGACTTAATAAAACTTTCAAGTTATATCCCGCTCTCGGAGAACTACCGTCTACAAGAAGAAACAGAATCTATTCAGGCACTCATTTTCAGCCCTGGAAGAAGACGCGTAATACAAATACACAATAGGGAGAAAGAGAGGGGCAGGGAGAAGGGAGAAGGAAGCACAAAAGAATGCAAATCACACATCCCAAATAAAATACAAATCACCTGTGAAGAGAAAACGCAAACTTATACACATTTACATATAAAACATTCCGACATAATATAAAAAAAAAGAAAGAGAAGAGAAGCTATAATAATTTTTCCCCTTTGGAATTTAAAATTCTCTCTCTCTCAATATCATCAATCATTTTAACCACATAGGGGAACGAAAGGTCTCTCACTCTCTCTCTCTCTCTCTCTCGATAACACAGCAATATACACTGTGCTCCAAATATTAATTCATACCTGTACTCCTATTTAGCACTGAGAAAATATAGCGCAAAAGCTATTCTGTATGACATGTCACCCAAACGCCCTTTCGAAGAAAATCCCACCACTGAAACCGAAAAGGTCCATTCGAAAATGAAACCGATAAGGTCCATTCGAAAATGACACCAAAAAGGTCCATTCGAAAATGAAACCGAAAAGGTCCATTCGAAAATGAAACCAAAAAGGTCCATTTCCATTCGAAAATGACACCGAAAAAGGTCCATTCGAAAATGAAACCGAAAAGGTCCATTCGAAAATGAAAGGTCCATTCGAAAATGAAAAAAGGTCCATTCGAAAACTGACACTGAAAAAAAGATCCATTCGAAAATGAAACCGATAAGGTCCATTCGAAAATGAAAGAGGTCCATTTGAAAATGACAGGTCCATTCGAAAAGACACCAAAAAGGTCCATTCGAAAATGAAACGATAAGGTCCATTCGAAAACTGACACCGAAAAGAGGTCCATTCGAAACTGACACCAAAAAGGTCCATTCGAAAATGAAACCGAAAATGAAACATTTGAAACTGATAAGGTCCTGACACCAAAAAGGTCCATTCAAAAATGAAACGAAAAGGTCCATTCGAAAATGATACAAAAAGGTCCATTCGAAAATGAAACTGATAAGGTCCATTCGAAAATGACACCAAAAAGGTCCATTCGAAAATGAAACCGAAAAGGTCCATTCGAAAATGAAAACCGAAAGGTCCATTGGCAGGTCCATTCGAAAAAAACCGAAAAGGTCCATTCGAAAATGAAACCGATAAGGTCCATTCGAAAATGACACCAAAAAGGTCCATTCGAAAATGAAACCGAAAAGGTCCATTCGAAAATGACACCAAAAAGGTCCATTCGAAAATGAAACCGAAAAGGTCCATTCGAAAATGAAACCGAAAAGGTCCATTCGAAAATGAAACCGATAAGGTCCATTCGAAAATGACACCAAAAAGGTCCATTCGAAAATGAAACCGAAAAGGTCCATTCGAAAATGACACCAAAAAGGTCCATTCGAAAATGAAACCGAAAAGGTCCATTCGAAAATGAAACCACATTCGAAAATGAAACCGAAAAGGTCCATTCGAAACTGACACCGAAAAGGTCCATTCGAAACTGAGGTCCATTCTGAAAAGAGGTCCATTCGAAACTGACACCAAAAAGGTCCATTCGAAACTGAAACTGGTCCACACCAAAAAGGTCCATTCGAAAACGAAAAGGTCCATTCAAAACTGACCACGAAGAGGTCCATTCGAAAAAAAGGTCCATTCGAAACTGACACCGAAGAGGTCCATTCGAAACTGACACCGAAGAGGTCCATTCGAAACTGACACCGAAAAGGTCCATTCGAAACTGACACCGAAAAGGTCCATTCGAAACTGACACCGAAAAGGTCCATTTGAAACTGAAGGTCCATTCGAAACTGACACCGAAAAGGTCCATTCGAAACTGACACTGAAAAGGTCCATTCGAAACTGACACCGAAAAGGTCCATTCGAAACTGACAAACTGACACCGAAAGGTCCATTCGAAACTGACACCCCGAGGTCCATTTCTGAAACTGACCAGGTCCATTCGAAACTGACACCGAAAAGGTCCATTCGAAACTGAAACCGAAAAGGTCCATTCGAAACTGACACCGAAAAGGTCCATTCGAAAATGACACCGAAAAGGTCAATTCGAAACTGAAACTGAAAAGGTCAATTCGATGTAAAACGGATAAAAAAGTCAACAGCGATCATAATAATCCTGATCTTAATTTCCAAATTCCGTTTTAAAAAGAAAGCTTCCACCCCCTCATTTAAAACGATTTCATTTGTTTAATTACAAAGATGCACATTCCGTTCATTTCACACAATAAGACACATTCGTTGTCAAGGACAAGAAATCTGAGTTTAAGGGGACTCCATCTCTCTCTCTTATTCTCTCATAATATATATATATATATATATATATATATATATATATATATATATATATATATATATATATATATATATATATATATATATATATAAAATCCAAATATGTATGAACCAGTATTTTTATTATTCATAATATATATTTATTACTGGCTAGCTAAGCGGCTTATAACGGTAGAAGAATTTATCAGTATCCATTGATAATATCACCACTGCGCTTGTAATAATTTTTTTTTCTTTCTATTTGGAAACAGTTGTGGTGTGCTGACCTTGGCGCCCCTTTTCTAGCGTACACCCCGAGCCTACATTAAGTTATATATACTTTACTAAATAAAAATAAGTATAACATAACAGCTACCGCCTGAACCATCCCTGAGTGAAAATACCTGACAAAAATTTAAAGGTAGACCTATGCGTCACCTTTATAAGACTCGCAGACTACAACGCAAGTGGCAGCATGCAAGTCTCCCGGAGGTTTTTCCAAGAACAGACTGCAATAAATTACTTTACATGGACTTGGGTAGCAAAAGAGTCGTCACTACAATGAATGATACGTTATTACGTCATACGCGATCCTTTCGTGAAATTCTTCATACAAAGTAAGGTATCCGGCGCTGTCAAGTGTAACAGTTTCGTTAATCATCTGTGTGATAAATACTGGCTTTAAATTTAACCCTGCAAAACAAATGTACTATACAGTTTTCAAGACCTTCAATACTGTGAGTTCAGTGGGATATTGTGAGTGAGTGGCACAGACAAACAATCACACACACACAGAGAGAGAGAGAGAGAGAGAGAGAGAGAGAGAGAGAGAGAGATACCTGTTCGTTACAACGCACTTTCAAAGTCAGAGAAGGACGGCGCCACATGAACGCCTTTAGAGGCAATGTGATGGACGGGAGCGTTCATTCGGTCCAACCAACCCGATCCAACCCAACCTCGCCCCCGTCCCATGCCCAATAGCCCGACTCATATACCAAAGGGTATGATTCGATTTCAAAGGAGCAAGAAGCCAAAGGGGACTGTAAGTGAGGACGCCGTGTACAGGCCATTCATTCAAGGTCAGACGCAGCGTTAAAGGATGAAAAACACCAATTTCCAACGTGCGGAGACCGCACTTCCTTGGGAAAGACGAGGCTGACCAATGCTGTTGTGATCCCTTTCGACAGAAGCTAATCAACCCTATGGAAAGATGGGTACAGTGAACTCATGCACATGGAAAAAACCATCAATGCAATATAATACAACATTACCGTCCACATACTTTCCCCTTTTCCCAGTCTCTATTGCAGGCTGATTTATGCGCGCGAGCACCTTTTTCTTAGGTATTGTAGATGCTCATGAAAAAAAGCATGATTTATTAAATATTTGTTTGCTGCTTTTTAGTTTTCTGTAAAATAAAACTATTAAGACGTCTATTTGTCTGTCCGTCCGCACCTTCTATGTCCGCCCTCAGACCTTAAAAGCTACCGAGGCTAGAGGGCTGCAGATTGGCATGTTGATCATCCACCCTCCAATTACCACTCAAAGCCTCAGTAGCTTTTATTTTATTTAAGGTTAAAGCTAGCCATGGTCGTGCCTTTGGCACTGCTATAGGTGCCAACACTACAGGCCACCACCGGGCCGTGACTGAAAGTTTCAAGGGCCGTGGCTGAGAGTTTCATACAGCATTATACGCTGTACAGATTTTACTTGATTTTTTTCTCTGCCTGAAAATAATTACAAAAAACTTGTTCAAACTTTTTCTGCTAGTGTCAATCCTATCCCTTCGTGACCATCACAACTTCCACCACATCATAACTTGCAACCATGTGACGCACAGGGAATCAACGAAATTCCTTCACTCACTTCTTCCCTGTGTTTCCGTTCGACAAATCTCTACTCCTCTATAGCCTCCCATCTCGTAGTTCTCACAGGTAGGACTGCATTCCCAAATAAAATACTTGAAAACAACTACTGACGAAAAACATACCATACGCTATTCAATGGCAAAAACCAGTTAGTTATGGAGAGTTTGCATAAAAACCTAACCTAATTTCATGTTTAAAGTTCGGGCCTTAAGCGTCATTCTTGAAGAGAGACCAATACCCCGCTTGGGAAAAATTTAATCTTGGAGAGTGAAAAAACCTTCTGAAAAGACACCAGCACCATCCCTAATTTACGACCATCACCGATCAGATCAACCACAGGAAAATTAGTCTTCTAAATGACTTTATTCTCCTGAAATAGCACAGGAAAATTATTGTACATGACTTTGTTCTCCTGAAACAGTACGGGAAAATTATTCTAAATTACTTTACCCTCCTGAAATAGTACAGGAAAATTATTCTAAAAGACCTTATTCTCCTGAAATAGTACAAGAAAATTATTCTAAATGACTTTGTTCTCCTGAAATAGCACAGGAAAATTATTCTACATGACTTTGTTCTCCTGAAATAGTACAAGAAAATTATTCTAAATGCTTTGTTCTCCTGAAATAGCACAGGAAAATGATTCTACATGACTTTGTTCTCCTGAAATAGCACAGAAAAATTAGTCTTCTAAAAGACTTTACACTTAAAATAGCAAAGTACAATGACTTGCCTTTTTGTTAGACATTACCAGACTCAACCTAAGCTACATCACAGCCTGTCTGAATACTGTTCGCGCTGAACCATTTCCACTAGACCTTCTAGTCTAGGAATCGTCTCCCTCCGTGCATATTGACCATAATAAATCAGTCAGTACATGTACTGATTCAATCCCTGGCTCTCCATCAAACAACCAAAATGCGAGGATACTGGTCAGTTCAGTGATAGCCCAATACATTCGACCCCGCGTATCATATCCAACATCAAAATCGATATCACGACTCTCTCCCTCCCTCTCTCTCTCTCTCTTCATCAATCAGAAAAAACCAGACGGGGTCATTTTTTCCACAATATACGAAACCTACACAGTTATTGAGGAATATTTCAAAATGGCTTCGGGGAAAAAATAACGATTACATTTCTAAGCTTTACAAAGTGATCCACTCGCACAAGTCAAAATGTTTTCTACTCCTCATGAATATTCTCACTCAGACAAATACCATATATATATATATATATATATATATATATATATATATATATATATATATATATATATATATATATGTGTGTGTGTGTGTGTGTGTGTGTGTGTGTGTGTGTGTGTACACGAGCACATACTGTATATATATATATATATATATATATATATATATATATATATATATATATATATATAAATATACATATATATTTATATACGCACATGTACACACAAACACACGCACAGACTCTTGAAAAGTGAAAAAACTGCGAGCAGGAAAGAGGGAAAAGAGCGGTTATGAAAAACATTTCCCCCGAAGAACCAAATTTTTTTCCCATTTCCATGACTCACTTCTCGAAAACCAGTTTTGGAGAGAGAGAGAGAGAGAGAGAGAGAGAGAGAGAGAGAGAGAGAGAGAGAGAGAGCGCTCTTCCAAAACTTCATGACCGAAAAAACTGAAATCACTGCAATTGCAACCAACTCATCATGACGTTCATTCCGAATTGCACCCTTGGTCAATGGCCTCTCAGCAATGCCTCTCTCTCTCTCTCTCTCTCTCTCAGTGAACACATGAATGTAATCTTAAAACGTGTGATTTCCTATATAGCTAGTTATTATTTCATTTTTAGAAAGGCAAGTCATCGGCATTTGAAGATGGCCTTGCTTTTTTCTGATATTTACAATAACATTCTGAAACGCTCATTTCAGAGTACACTTCTTCCTAAATACTGGAAATAAATAAATTAAAATGGGTAGCCACTCATTCAACAAACTGTAATTTTTAAAGGAACAAAAACAGAAACCGTCTTTTTCAAAATAACTGAAATTTACTAGTTAGCTCCGTACTGACAGGACAAAAGAGTTGTCGTCTTTAGCTAACATTACTATCATGGCTCCGTCAAAGACCGATGAGAATAAAAAAAAAAAAAAAAAGATATGGTGATACTCCAAATCGACGTCGGACACATGGGTCAACTAAAACTCGATTTACAAAAATATTAGCCTTAAAATAACCGACGTCTTTCAGTGAAACAGTATTGATCCTGATGAGAAATAAACACACTACATACTACGTTGGCGAAAACTTTATCATCCATCCTCCCACACAACACATACACACACACATACGAACTCATATATAAACGGGAGCACCATCTCCACTTTCACCGGCTTCGTACAAAGCGTTCATTCATAAAACCGGGGCGCCGAGCGAACACGCAGGCGCAATGCCGCTTGGCCGAGGGGCGGGCCAAAAGGCTGATATCATGTGGAGAATTTTACTTCTTTCTTTCATACAAAGGTCGGAAATCATTAATGAACAGATTAATTTACTGGATAATATTGTTTTTGCAGCTTCAACGATCGCCTTTGTGTATAGGATTACAGAAAAAGTTACGTAATCCTCAAGTAACACCTTCCATTCAATTGAAAATGACTTGGTATGAGGCAAGCGAGTGTAGCACTGGCGAAAAACAAAAATTGCCATTGTGCTAAAATTCGCTACATTAAGAACTCTCCACGTACTTTTCAATGAATGAAATCTAGAAATAAGAAATGTCAAGGGCAAATTAGGAATTTAAGCAAATGCCTACACACGCAATGTGTGTGTGTGTGTGTATATATATATGAATGTCTTTTCCTGAATGTCTATTTATATATATATTACAGTATATATATATATATATATATATATATATATATATATATATATATATATATATATACAGTATATAATGAACCACTTATTTAACATCACGACAAAAAAATAAAGAAGACGGTTTTCCTCTTCTTGCTGAGAGACTCTCGAACCGCACGCATACACAATCTAAAAATACCATGGGTAGCTAACTGGCCTTCGGGTACCCTACCACCATCACCCGAGACCCCATGTCCTGCGACCACCCTTCTCCCCACCCAGAACGTCCCCCCTCCGTCGACCCCAAACCTCTATCGAGGGGGAAGCCCCCTTACACAAGGTTATAAATCAATAGCGGCTAAGACTGAATGATCCCACACTACAGACATCTAGCGAGCGCTTCAAGAACTAAGATTACTGATTTAATTTCTTTCTTTTTGTTACTCCAAGTTGTTTTTACTTACAAGAAAAGAAATGATGAACAGCATCGACGCTAAAAGGGTTAATTTACTTTTAAAACGTTTGAGAGAGGGCAAAGAACCAATAAAAGCAGGTTGCACACTTGATGAGTCTGGGGCAAATCGATTATCTATAAGCAAAATGACACGTTGGAATAAAATACGAAGTAATGGACAATTATGCTAAAAATACAAGAATATTATGTCTCAATACAGTTATATATTAAAAAATATTATGCCACAAATATCACATATCGGATGCATATATATAATATATATGTGTATATATACATAAATATATAAAACACCTCATGTTCCTAACGGTTATAGAACTGTGGTGGATCACAGCACTGGTGCTGAAGGGTGTGGGGCTACAACCTCACTTCCTGGGAACCTGAAGGTTAATACCATCTGCAGAATCACAAATTTCTCTAAAAAAAAAAAAAAAAAAAAAAATGAAACAAAAAAATGAAGCCGCTTCAGCATTACTTTGTAGATGAGGTTTCCTCTTTCTTTTAATATTTTGTTCTTTCAGCATTAGTGAATACATTTTAAGACTCAAGGACAGGCGAATCCGCTTCAGCCTTAATCAAACCAACACCTAAAGAAATGAAAGACTATGAAAATAGGAAATACTGGCCACAAACAAATCCTCGAACATTTCTACTTTCGAGTAATAATGCAAGTAGTAATAATAATGGAGCTCCAGCTTCCTGCTTTACATATTCCTTCGTATCTATGCAGTTGCTCACATTCAGGTGCAGTTTTCACGTCTTACTAACATTTTCGTACTTTCGCTAATCTCTGCCACATCTTACTATTATCAGAAACCATTCCACATACCATTCTATCTTTCCTTATCCCGCAACATTTCATCATTATCTCCTGTCCTTCCTTTGTAACTTTTCATATCGCCCCAGCCTTTCAATTATCAAACAGTCTGGAGACAACGCACCCTTGTCTCGGACCAACACTTATATTATCCAGTTAACTTACAAATCATAAAAACTTATAATGATTCTATATCATTTCACTTACATAATTTTTCCTTTACTCTCAAACGTCTCACAGAGTACTTTCACAATAAACAATTTGATGATTCATACACTTTTTCGATATCTGAATTCAATTTGCTTTTCCTTGTCAATCCTTTGAACACACACACACTTGCGATTGGTTTCACGCGGCTGGGTGAAGATTACCGCGTCCAGGTTCTCCAGTTTTTTGTTGTTATACAATTCAAATGAATAATACAGTCACGCCTGTCTTCTCTCTGTCTCTCTCTATGCACACCAGCTGCAACTAACCAAAGTGAAGTAATTCGCCATAAGGTCAACAAAGGTATTTGGGACTGTAAGAAACGTGGCCATATCATCCCTCATACAGGGGTCATTTAGTTCGTGAGCTGTGCGTAACCCAGAGAGCAGACAGGAATGAAAAATGTTTCTGGAAAATATATTCTGCAATTCAGCAGTGGACAAGACAGACAAGTTACAAAAATGACTGCTACTGACTTCTTTTTATTTTCATAATAAAATATGCTAATGACAAGCAAATTTTCCATTCATTTACACTGCATCTTCTTTCAGAAGAACGTCCGTCTTGTCTTGTGGGCTATACCATAACAACTGCTTTCTTTTCTCATGACCTTTTTCCGACTAATGGCTTTTACTCTTTCGAAAACTATAAATGGTACTTGCTTCCAGACAAACTACGAGAAGAAGCGCACCCAGCATGATCTTAAAGGAGGAACACGGTTGTGGGAAAGGAAATTACTGAATGGACCTATGTAAGAGTATAGGAAGACTTTTGCAGTCAAGGGGAATGAGGAAGGCTACAGCAGTAGCAGAGGGTCCTACAGAAAGCTTCCGGTGGTCGGGGGTATCATAACTGGGGAAAGGCCGCTGTGGTTGAATAGGGGGAGGAGGGAGAGAGAGCGGGTAGCCTCAGTGAAGGTACAAGGAGTCTAGGTAAGAAATGATGAAACGATTGCTGAAACGAAAATATTAAATAAAGAAGGATCCATTTTATTTCATGACAGGGGCAGTATGTGGGAAAAGGTATATCAAGCATGCAGACATCCAGATACATATCAAGGATACACATTATATATATATATATATATATATATATATATATATATATATATATATATATATATATATAATCACTGATCCTTTTCATGCTGAATCGTTGATGTAGCCCTTGAGCAGTAAAGCGCCCACAACAAGAACCAATTCAAACAACAACACATAAAAAAACGCTCATCAGCAGCGCGTCGAAAACCGCCACATCTTCATGTCCTTCACTGCGTCATTCGCCCATCCACCAAGCACTCTTGTGCGTCATGGATATTAAGGCCCTTCCTTTCTAATAACTCTCATCCCATCTATCCAGGACTGTAGGTCTTCCTCGCCCCCTTCCCCGTAATACCTCTGATTATAAACTCTTTTCACTGTCCTATCATCGCCCATCCTTTCCACATGACGATATCATCTAAAAATACTCTGATACTTACTTTTACGTACATAACCTTTTCAAGACTTGTGTATACAGTCTTCTTACGCCGCTTATTGCCACACAGGATCCATGCATACTGAAGTCTCTTCCCAAGCGCTTTTTTTTTTTTTTTAATACACCTCATCTCATTCTACGATCATTTGTTATACAGATTGTCATTCACTGTTCTATCTTTATGGTTTCAATTAACCATCATCATTTTACTCTGAACTTCCTTTTCTTGTAAATATTTTTAGACTAATTCGCAAGTGTCGGCATTTTTATCTTCAATATCTACATGCAACTAAATCTACTATTGTTTCTCGACTTCATCACTCTTTTCATAATGAAACTGAACCGCCAAGGAGACTTTACATCCTTTTCTCAGATCTACTTTTACATCAAACCAGTCATTCTCTCACCTACATATTCTAACACACACACACTTCACTTTTGTAGCAAAATCTTGCTCTCAACAACTTATTTCCTGTACAACAAATTCTCAACATTTACAGGTGATTTTATTCATAAATACAACGATAAAATGCACACGGACAGACTGTTCCTAGGTATATGTACACACTATATTCTTAATATATAAAAATTAGATAACCCTTCTAGTAGCCTAATCATTAAGTTACTAATTTTACTTCAAATATTTCCCAGTATGCCATATTCACTTCATTCGTTTCACCTCCATCCAGTAACAAAACACCAAAAAGAGACAAATGATTTCCTCAATCCAAAACCTGCGTTTTTATGATTGATCATTCCTGTCTTTCTACATTACCTTCACTTATTAGGAGATTCTTTTCTTTTATCGGATAAGATATTAAGCAGAGAGGAGCCAAAATTTTAAAGTAAAACAGACTAGGAAAGAAAAACCGTTTCGACTGTCTATTTGTTTACTTCTATCCTACTGACAATGTCCCCTTGGGCTTGATTGAAGTGCACTGAAGTTGAATTAATAAGCCATGACTGTCCCTGATTATACTATTATCGTATTTTTATTGTAACTGCCTGATAGCGCTGTTTGGCAGAGAAACCAAGTACATTTTGCAATCATTATACTTCGCTTCCTACTTTTCATCGTCCCTCCAAATATCTCTGAACATTTAGTCAAGTCTCGCTTGCAGTTTTTGGTTCCGGGTGGCAATCGTGCCTTTGCCTTGAATCTAGTTTCGTTATCGTGTCATCGTCCACGTTCTATATTGTTGTTCATGACATAGATTTGGTCTGCCTTAGAGATACGCTATGCAGTATTTGGGAGTGGATACAATAGAAAGATAATCACGAGTAATAATGTGCAAGGATTTCCAACACGAACGTCCTTCTCTCCCGGTATGGATGTAACCTATTGCATTTGTACTATATAAATTCGATTTATTACGACAGTATGGTTTCTTTAACTTAAAGAAACTCGGGGCGTCATGAATTTAGGAGAAGCATCTGCTAAAGCAATTGGAAATTTCATTCATCTTTGCTAAACGAAGACATATCTGGAATATGAAACTAAAACTACCTTTCTAATTATTATTATTATTATTATCATCCAAAGATGAAGCCTATTCATGTGGAGTTGTCAATGCACGTCCATAGACTTTTATATTTTATTCAGCAAAACTATAATAATAAGATAGTTTAAACATAGTCTTTGAGTCTGTATGGAGCGTTTCATCATATAAAAAATATTCTTTCCAGTGGCATGAAACAAACAGACAAAACATTTACTCGACGCTGGACGATTTTCCTTCAGTCACAATCACATTCTGGATAAAACTGACGAGTCCTCACGAAGTTCACACGTACCTCCAAACCTCTCTCATTCGAGATACTCTTTGAAACTGGAACCTAGCTGAAATATTAGTTTCAATATTCTCTACATACTAACGTTCATCAAACACCGCAAGGAAAACGCAAAGGTAAAACATCATTAACCATCCTTCCTACATTATTCAGCTTCTACTCTTCTGCTACACTCAATGACAATCTCGTCATAGCTAAAAAATGTTCATAGATCTCGTTCACCTTCCACATTCACATACAAATACTATACATAAGAGTATCATTACCTACAAATCAAATGGCACTCTAAAAATATTCAAATACATTATCTTCGAAATATGAAGAAAACAGTTTATAATTGCTGCTACAAATACAAAAAAAAAAATTCAATTGTAAACTAACCTCCTAACTAACACTAGTACACGCCTATCCCAAGTTCGTAATAGTTCAAAGAAATTCTGGAAGAAAATTTTCCTTGTAGTAGGTAATACATCCATGACGACATGATGAAGATAACTCAAACATTACTTCATCACTTTCTTGAACTAATTGTTCATGCAATGATGTCTGACGCATTTAACAAACCAAGCAAAACAATTTGTGTATTTTTTCACAACCCTTCTTCCCTTTTGAGGTGTGCTGCAATACACTAAGCAAACACTCACCTCAACAGCTGCAACATGTTTACTTTTATTCACATTCAACACCCACACCTCACTTCACAATATTTTATAAGAAAACGTGTGTGTGTAAATGTCCATCTTCTCTTCCAAATCAATTAACATGTGGAACTCTTCATGAGGTACTGCATGTGATGCATGACAGTTTACTAGGTCATCAGTTTCTAAGGAACGTTTTCATTTTAATGATTTTCCGTCATTAAGGTCAATTCTTGGCCACTTATTGCTATTCTTAAACAATAGCAATGCCTGACATTCTGCTAGTGTGTGTGTGTGTGTGTGTGTGTGTGTGTGTGTGTGTGTGTGTGTGTGTGTGTGTGTGTGTGTGTATATATATATATATATATATATATATATATATATATATATATATATATATATATATATATATATATATATTAACTTTATCACATACACAATCGTTCTGTGCATTAGTAGAATTACTGAAAGGACCTCATTCAAACTGGATGGTATCCAATGGAGTATTTATTCAGAAAAAGTTACTTTTTCTGAATAAATACTCCATTAGATACCATCCAGTTTGAATGAGGTCCTTTGAATGAGGTCCTTTCAGTAATATATATATATATATATATATATATATATATATATATATATATATATATATATATATATATATATATATATATATATATATATACGTGAGTCTTTTCTTCTTTCGGCCGGTTTCATTAAAACATGCAAAGAAGAGTCAGAGCCACTTTCTTACACTTTAACTGCTGAATTCAAGTATGAACCGTGGTGACATTCATGAGAATAGAAAGAGAAACCCACATGATTCTTGTGTATAACTTGTTTACTGGTAAATATTTACCAGTAAACAAGTTATACACAAGAATCTTGTGGGTTTCTCTTTCCATCTTCAGAAGAAAACTGAAGGAAGTTTTTGTTTGCTTCATTCACGAGAATAACCAGGAGCAGAAAGACAAAAGTCATGCACGCACACGCAATTATGCTCAACACCGACAGACAAACAGGGACAGACACCTGAATTCGAAAACGGCAGGTATCAGTGCCTCAAATTACATTTATTCACTCGTACCTGCTTCTTCTCCCAAGCCCTATTCCCGTCTCCCTTTGGGCCCAGAGATCTTGATTGGAATGGCGGGTCGCAAGAGAAATACTATTGACAACGCAGACAGCGTCGACGGGAGGTGGATGGGTGTGGGTTGCTGGAAGAGGCGTCATTACCAGAATAACGGAGGACACTTAACAACATCTCTAAAAATAATAAAGATTCTGCCTCCATACTGACAGAGGCTTGAGCAAGCCTTCCGGAAAAAAAGAAAAAACAAGTAAAACATGCACAGGAGTTTCTTCGGCGCAATCGAGTTTTCTGTACAGCGTATAATGTTGTATGAAACTCTCAGCCACGGCCCGGTGGTGGCCTGTATTGTTGGCACTTATAGCGGTGCCAGACACACGATCATGGCTAACTTTAACCTTACATAAAATAAAAACTACTGAAGCTAGAGGGATGCAATTTGGTATGTTTGATGATTGGAGGTTGGATGATCAACATACCAATTTGCTGCCATCTAGCCTCAGTCGTTTTTAAGTTCTGAGGACGGACAGAAAAAGTGCGGACGGACAGACAAAGGCATCTCAATAGTTTTCTTTTACAGAAAACATAAAAAAAACTCTCTCGTTCATGTCACAATCAATTTCTCTGCCAAACCCCATCCGCTTCCTGGCCATAAATAGCAAATTCAACTCGTTATATTTATGTATACTTGTGTATGACAGTTTATTCATGTCCAAGGTTTTCCAGAGAGAGAGAGAGAGAGAGAGAGAGAGAGAGATTGGTCTCTAGCTGTGATTACCAACCTCACTTGAGTGAGATCCTAAACGTCACAAGTAAAATTAGTAATAAACTATATACAATATATATATATATATATATATATATATATATATATATATATATATATATATATATATATATATATATATATATATATATATATATATATATATATATATACTGTATATACATATATATATAAATGTATATAATTTATACTAATACATGCATGCCTGTATGTATATAATTTATCACTAATTATATATATATATATATATATATATATATATATATATATATATATATATATATATATATATATATATATATATATATATATATATGCTATAAACTTATCCCCAGGTATCACAGTGGAAACGTGATGATTTTGATTATAACGGCAGATCTTCATTGATTGACTGATTATGTCTATTAAAACTGGCGTCTCAACATCTAGGTTGTTGATGCCGTAATAGATTTAAATACAAAACTAAAAATAAATAAATATGTTTAAAAGGAATTTCTTATAAAAAAAAATCTTCAATTCAACCGAAATATATGAGTAGAAAAACGCTTAATCATCTCGATAACTAAGTGTATCTTGAACCACAGGCTCAAATCCTGGTCAGGGTATGTGCATTTTGGTATAATTCCCTTTGGGTGTTAGTTATTCCCAAGTTATAGCTGATTAGATAAGCTACCAGTGAGTTTTTTGTGGCTCAATATATACAAGGTATAAAAATGTTTGTGGCTCAATATATGCAAGGTGTAAAAATGTTATATGTCAAACCACTGAAAAACTGTTATGCATATACATAGCCTTGTGCTACAAAATGAAGCACCTATCTTTCAGCTCCTGTACTTCAAGTCATGAAGATGGGTTGGTTTGAAGTACAGGAGCTGAATTCCACAACAATGTGCTCCAGTAAAAATCAATTCTTATCTCTATTCATTGATGAAGGGATAAGCCTATCGTCACC
Source organism: Macrobrachium rosenbergii (assembly GCF_040412425.1). Lineage (NCBI taxonomy): Eukaryota > Metazoa > Arthropoda > Malacostraca > Decapoda > Palaemonidae > Macrobrachium > Macrobrachium rosenbergii. The sequence continues at coordinate 18,668,959 of NC_089769.1, read as the reverse complement.
TGAGTACCACGCCAAACTGGCATAGGTCCGATTACTGGTCAGTGTTTATGAATCCATTTGCGTGGAAGTTGTTCGCAAGGTATAATGAACTCGATATTAATAAGATATTTCTTAATATTTGATAAATGAATAGAAGACCCTAATGCCAGACTAGCATCAACCAAGAAAACCTTAAGTTCAAATCTATGTCTGTGTGGGTGCACTTTTCACGTGGAATCTCCTTCAGGTGCAAGTTATTCCCAAGGTATACGGAATTTAATCAATATAAATGGACTTTAAGTGGCTTAATATTTGTAAACAACACACGCACACACATATATAATATATATACAGTATATTTACGTGTGTGTGCGTGCGTAAAATGTATCTACCTGCCTAAAAGTGGAGGGGCCAGGTATGATTCCCAGAAGTGACACATGAATCAAGTATGTTCCATTTAAACCTATGCCGCTCTGTCATCCTGGTAATTAGTTAACAGTGGCGAGTTCCAACCATGGCCGGGTAAGAATGGCATGGTAATAGTAATCACATCCAAAAATAATCACTAGCAACCGGAAGTCCAACACCTGTACACTTCCTCTCTAAAGGAGAAAGGAGCGTGGGTGACAAAACTCATGCGCGTACAGCCATCTCCTCTGTATATACAGAAAAGTATGAATAAAACCAAAACAGAAGTCAAATGACATTTTCGTCCTTTAAGTGTTGAGCAGAGGACGGTGGCCATGAAAGAAAAACCCTCCGCAGCTTCAATACGTTAGCTGATACCTCATTTGCAGCTCTATTTTGCATACGGTGAGCTTATGAACTCCTGTGTACAGTACTAGAATTTTTGTTCTAGTCTTTCTTTTCCACCAACTACAGTGTTTTTAGTCAACCTCTTCTCCTTCCTTCTACAACTTCAAAACAGTTGGGGTTTTTAAACAAAAGACCTATTCCATCTACACGCCCAAAGCAACCTTAAGGCACCCTGACCGGTCATTTTCTCATCTTTCTTTCATAATCTTTGTACAGTAAAAATTTCTAAACATTTCAGCCCTTATTCAACTTTTTCCTAAATATTTCCACGTTTGGTGTCCCTCCGCACTTTTTTCTGTCCGCCCTAAGGTCTTAAAAACTACTGAGTGTAGAGGGCTGCAAATTGGTATGTTGATCATACACCCTCCAATCATCAAACATACCAAACTGTAGCCCTCTAGTCTCAGTAGTTTTTATTTTATTTAACGTTAAAGATAACCGTAATCGTGCTTCTGGCAACTAATAGGACAGGCCACCACCGGGGCGTGGTTAAAGTTTAAGGGGCCGCGGCTCATACAGCATCATACCGAGACCACTGAAAGATAGATCTAATTTTGGTGGCCTTGATTATACGCTGTAGCGGCTTTACATAAAACTCGATTGCGCCGAAGAAACTTCGGCGCATTTTTTACTTGTTTTCTTTCTTGCCTTATATGCATATAGCCACTCTTGAATTCAATACCTTGGTCTTTTTCTTTTCCAAATTTTGACAGAGCTCCAACCACCTTTCCTACTTGACCTACTGTATAATTCCCTTTTTCAAACCAATATCATTTGCAGGACTAAAAGTTAAGTATACCTTAGTTTTACCAGACCACTGAGCTGATTAACAGCTCTCCTAGGGCTGGCCCGAAGGATCAGACTTATTTTACGTGGCTAAGAACCAACTGGTTACCTAGCAACAGGACCTACAGCTTATTGTGGAATCCGAACCACATTATAGAGAGAAATAAATTTCTATCACCAGAAATAAATTCCTCTAATTCTTCATTAGCCGGCCGGAGACTCGAACTCGGGCCTAGCGAGTGCTAGCCGACAACTCTACCGACTCTCAGAGACCTTTCGAAGTCATTTCCATTCTTGTATTAGCCACTCTACCCGACAGCTAGCATCTCACTTCTTAATATTTACTTTTATAAAATACACTTACCAAAGTTTAATTTCTCTTTCCAGAAAACGACAATTAATTGGAAACCTTAAACACTACACCTGTGGTTTTAATAGCTTCGCACGTGTTTCCTACCTACAATTGCCGTAAACTTAAGGCGACAAAACATTCTATAATATATCTTTTTCTTTTGGGAACATCGCTTGAATTACTTAAGGGCTTTAAAAACGCATGGAAACATAAACGGAGTATTACGAACTACTGCTCAAGTTTACCAAAAATTTACCCGTAACCCTGCTTCACCCTTTACATCAAATATCTAAGTACAAACAACCAACGATCATAGGCAACTTCAGAGGATTAATAATGATCTTTTACTGCACCACTGAACATGAGGACCATTATTTGAAGTTATGACATCTCCCCTAAGTTCTCAAAAAAATACCAAGTTATATCACCAAAATGTTATTTCCAACCATTCATTTATTCCTATGAAAAGAAAAACACCAATTATTTATGAAAAAAAAAGAAAAACACCAATTATTTATATAAAAATAAAAGAACAGAAAAGCCCATGAAAGGATATACTCCTTCCCGACAAAGTTACAAGAATTTTCCTCAACACGTGTGTTAGAGTCCGAAAATATCTCTCCGAGCGAAAGGATTTTCTAAATTGACAGTCGACAGATACTAAAACGGAAAACACTGACGGCGCCAAGGATACAAGACGTCAATGAGCAAAAAATAATGGTAAATAAGGAGCACGAGCAACCTCAATGCTATCCTGTTTCGTTCCTGAAATACATTCCATTGAAAACGCTCCAACAGGATTCCGACTTCGTAGAAAAGAGGCAGAAAATCCTAAAAATACAAGATAGATAGGAAGCCATAACCTAAATTCAAGTCAGGATTTCGTAAGGATTAAATACAATTTTGTTCCCAGACGCCAAACTTACGTTGAAATGTTATAATGTACAGCAAACAAAGGCCACGTTATTCGCTGAATGTAACATATAAAACAAGAATGTTATTGTAAATATCACACAACAGAAATGCAAAACAAGTGATTATTTGTAGACCTGAAATACATAGCTATTTCAGGCGTTGAACGTTTAGCCCAGAGGATCAAGGCAATCAAGCCTTCTTTACAGTCTAGATTATTCTAAAAACACCAATGGTGGTAGAGCAGTGGTATGTACCACCATGAAACATATGAATCATAATTATATGAGGTCTTCTAACAAGCCTAAATATTCTTGCACAAATGGCAATCTGTCATGAATCAAAACAAGACCAAAACAATGACCTCTAACAATGATGTATAACTCTTCCTGACGTCGTTCACTGTATGATGATTAGTAGACTTACAACGAGGCTGGTTTTTGTTACGAATCGGCCTTCTGACATTCACTCGACTCAAGATATCTTGGAAGTAATTCAGCCGCCGCTTCTTGTGCTAACTTAACTGTTCCATCATTTTCCAGCACACCCGCAAGTACTCAACCACAGCAAAGTATATTTGCATCCCCCTCTGCTTTTTTTTTTAATACAGATACACTGACTACCAATCAAAAAAAATCTTCAAGAATTCACGTTAGTACCTCTTTCTTGGAGATGGTGTTGTGCTACTGCAAAAAGGTGAACCTGGTGCGGATCAACAAACACCACCACAATTATAACTGAAGAGACTGTTAGCAAACTTTCCATATAACTGTTTCATACCATGATCCACATACCTCCTTCCTTGTTCAAACACACACTGTTCTTCTCCAACACGGAAAAATGTGTATGAGAAAATCTCTCTCTTTCTCTCTCTCTCTCTTATTCACTGTAATCCTTTGTGCTAGATCATAATTGGAACAGGTTACTTATTGTGTCCTGGTTTTCAAAGACAAATTAATTGCATCCCTCATTATTTTTCTTATGAATGAAAGCAGCTTATCTATCGAATGGTCTCATGAAGGCCTGACTTATTTCTTGGAATACTCATGAATGGAAGATTTACTGAGCGTATATGAATAGATCTTTAAAGAGACGAAAAGTTATAAAAGAGTATTACGGATTATGTGAGCTAAAGACATTATAGAAAGCAATTTTGTACAATACGACTTGCGTACGATAATGTGATAAGTAAATAAATAACTTTTACTCTTCACTGGCTTCTACAAAATGTGAACTTATTTTCATTAAAATGTCGTTAGATAAACGTTTCTGAATTTCAAACATGCTGTACATCCAGTCAGTGCATCGAGTTGCATAAAATTAACAGCTGGATATGAGTAACCAAGCAAATGTGCATAATGTAAATATACAAATACTATAAACAACTAGGCTAACATAACCCATTTAACATTAACTCATAAATTTCTTAAAAACAGGATGTTCAAGTCCCAAACGACGTTCATCTGCCATTATTTTGAAGGCTTACTGATTACAGTTCGCTTTCTTGTCATAACTGACTCATTCAAAATTTAGATGTCACTTTTGGGGGATTTATAACTACACTGCTGTACCCATACGGTCAAACATGACGGAATTATTAAAAAGCAGGGCCGAGATGACAAACTTCCCACCCTACGGAAGTTGCATACCGTTCAAACGGTTGGACCAAGGTGCCTCCATTTTGCATACCTATATAGGAGCCAGTGGTGACAGAGGCTGACCCTGGAACGGATAACGGGCCTAAAAACGGAAAACTGATTGCGTGTAGGCTGTTGTCGTTCCGCAATAAAGGAACAGATATGGATATTTACTGAGATTTACCGTATGGAAATATTTATCAATTTAAAAATGCTATAGAACTCTATCCTTCCTTTTCACAGTTTCCAGTTTTGGTAATTTTTTAAACAAAGAATTTACTATCTTTTTCACAACAAAATCTAACATGACAGGAGCAATGGCTGAAGATATGCTTTCTCTAGAGCCACGCCCCTTGTTGGAAAGCAAGGGTCTGCTAACTAAGGTGGTGCGTGTGCTTGTGCTGAACACACACGCACACACACACACACAGAAACATACTTGCATCTTATTTTTCCCATCCTACCATAACTTCACCAAGCAAGAAAACATCTAACACAGCGTGGCAATGAAACAAAATGAGATTCGGTACGCGAATAGCGGGATGATACATGATAATCAGTCAAAAGATGAAAAGATAAATTGGAGGGGGGGGGGGAAGGGAACAGGATGCTGAGGCTTATCATTCCTCCAAGGCTATCTAAACACTGCACCTCATTTCGTTTACTAAACACAGCCGCCTCACCTTATACAAACCGCTCAAAATAAAGCCAAGCGCTGATGGAAGCAACGTTACGACCCAGTCCTTCCTCTATTCAAACCGAACACAGCAAGAAGAGGAGGGGCGGGAGGTCAAACCCACACACGATCTCGGTTCAAGGTAAGGAAGGCACGTAAGGGGAAAACTAACTGGCAACGACACACCTGTTCAGTGATCTACCCACTGTAAATCTACCCACTGCAGCTGATTACACCTGCTGGAGAGGGGAGACCTACATCAACAGTTCAAAGTTACGCCTTAACGCAAAAGTTCTGATAGAGCTTGACGGCTAGAAACAATCATATTTGCTTGATTCTACAGCAGACGATCTGAAAAACGATGGATATTACTGCAAAAGGAAGTTACAGGCGCATCAAAAAGGAGTGGCACTACTAAGCTTATCTAGTTTGCCGTTTTTATTTGTAAATTGCAATGGTTGGCAACACTGAAAATACTGCAGTACAGTGAGTGAGTGGCTTCCAACAATAGGAAACTAAAACTAATAATTCACAATGGGAGTGTTCGGAACTTATCCAGTACCCCTTCACAGCTTGCTGCAAAAAAAAAAAAAAAAAGCCCTGAGTATCACTAAATTTATTTCAATAAGAGGCGGCACTGCTAAAACTGCAAGAGTATCGAAAAAAGACATAGAAATATACTGTCACTCCATTTCAAAGATGCATTTGCTGTTCCTCTGTGTACTGTAAAACAAAACGCAAACTCACTGAACTGCCTTGACGTTATCTACCCGAAAAATACAAATTTGTGATCTGACACCACACAAAAACCAATAAACAATTCCTCACAATAAATACAGCTTATTTACAGCAAAATAAATCAAGCAAATGAAAAACCTTTCCCTCCTCTCTAGTATCACCTCATGAACGCGGGCTAAAGTTTAATCTAGGTAGTCTGGTAACCATCACGAACATGGAACTCACGCACCTTTCCCCTGACATTCATGGAAATAAAAGGCAAGCACTCGCCAAAATTGGAACTTCCATTACAACACACTCATAATGAAGTTTAAAATAATCAGTCTTTAAACCCCGTGTCATAAATATAAAACAGCACGAGAAAACGTCAGGCATGTAATTTTAAATTTTATATTCCAAAGCACCGACAAACGCAAAAAAATTAGGTAACAAATGATACCTACACTTAAAACAGTAATGAATAACACAGACGTGTACACAGCAAATGAACGGATTACTATAACAATAATATCCGGAAACAGTAAATTTCTACAACTAACATTCCAACAATTGTTTAAAAATAATCCTCAACCGGTTGACAACTACTTATGATATGAAGTACTTAGGGAATCTATATTACTACGTTACTTGTATCATCAAACATTTCCACACAAATTCTTCATTTACAGTCAGGCAAGTCATCAGGACCTCCACTTGAACATGAAAAAAATCAATATCAGAGGGTATAACAAAGACTTTGTGTAAATATTTCTACACACAGACACACAATATATATATATATATATATATATATATATATATATATATATATATATATATATATATATATATATATATATATTATATTTTTTTTTTTTTTTTTTTTTATTTTTATTGTACTCAGCTGTACATCAGAATGTAGTTCCAACACAAGAGGAAAAAACAAGCGTCACTGTGACATCCACACTTTAAATGCTGAATCGTGGATGAACTCCAATTCAAAACTTCCAAAACATTAAAAGCTTCATAAAACTACAAAGGAGGCTCATCAGCAGAACATAGAACCCCTTACATACAATGAGCCATTCGATTCTATGCTGGACACAGTCTCGTGCTTCCTGCATATTAGATGACCAAATCATCTAAAAACAGTCCACTCCATCTTCTCAACTACACTAATCTTTTTGCTACATCTATAAGTCCCAATCTTTCTTACCCTTTCTATCCTTCTTATACTGTACCAGATATACTTCACAAACAATTCACATCAACAGCTTCAACCTTTTTCCAATTATTTGCACTCTACATTACGTCCACACTTCACCTCCATACAAAAGAGGTGGCTCAACAATGCCATCATATATTCCAACCTTAGCGTCCTTACAAAATTCAAGTCTCTTCCCTCCCTGTCCTTTGCACACACTTTGATACTCTTCTTTCTCCAATTATTCTATGGCTGACCTCTTCTTATATCTTGCCATACATATTACATCTACTCCCAACATACCTGTAAGATTTGATTGATTCCATTTTCCAACCACTATATTAATATTCATTATCACATCTTTCTGGGTCCCATTTCCCCTCATAGCTTTACTCTTTCTTGCATTTACTCTAAACTTCCAACAAAACCATTTTCAAATTCTCTCACCAATTCATGTAGCTTCTCTACCCTATCCCCAATCAACAATGCCACACTATTTACAACTCATTTTCTTATCCCTAAACTTTGGGTCTGCATCTACTATCCTTTCTGTGAATCCTGGCAATAAGCCATCCATTATGATACTGAACAGCTATGGAGACATAACGTAACCTTATCTCAGAGCCACTCCTCCATCTACTTTACAATAATATACATTGCTTGCATCATAAAAACTTTTAACAGATCTCAACAACTTATCTTCTATACCTTAAATTCTCAACAATGTCCCTATCTCAATTTCATCAAAAACTTTTTTTCTTTACTTACAAACCTCTCACATAACAGTCTCATAACGAACACTTGATCCACACACCATCTTCCTTATCTGCCAATCCTTCTGTCATCTGTCTTGCTACCTTAGCCAAATTCCTACACCACACCTTTCCTAGTACAGTATACCAATAATGTTATGACTTCTAACTCTTAAAGACACGTCTATCCCCTTTAGCTTTTAACAATGGAACAATTTCTTCTCTCAGAATTCCTTCAGAACTTTCCCCTGACCTTATAACTCCTGGTCAACCACTCAATCACACTATCACCCTCCTACTGTTGCATTTCACGAGTGAACTCATCTACTCCAGGTGTCTTTCCATTCTTCAGTCTCTTAACTGTCCTTGTTATGTCCTCAACAGTCACTTGCACAAGAATTCTCAAACATACACTCACTCACTACATTCTTGCAGTGATTAGTTCTTATTAGCCTTCAATCCTCCACATTCAAATAAGTGTTAGTCTTCAATTATCCACATTTAATTGAGTATTCAAAGTACACATACTATCAACCCAGAGCTGGATTAACTTCAGGCACTCCATTTTAATTTTTTATCTTAGATCTACTTGTCATTAACCTTTCTCTCTATATTTCCTTCTCTGTAGCTCCACTTTTTGGTCTCTTGCTCACTTCAACATCTCCCCTCTAATTACTTGCTTTCTCCTTAACTACTTTGTCTACAATTCAGTATGCCTGCATGTGATCATACCTAGTGTCATATCTAGTCTTATAATCTCTCTTTATCTTTGCAAAAATCTTATTTACTCATACATCATCTTTTCTTCTTCTTCGTTTAACATGCTTTTTCCCAATATTACTTCTTTTGAAGGGCTTTATACATCGATCAGCTGCCGTGCCTGATATATAAAAATGGATGTCTAGAGGACATTGGTCAAAGGAGGCGTCTGTTATGTTTTTAGATGTTGGAGTGGCTTTGTTTGTGTGTGTATTTGTCTTAATATAAAATGGATCTAGGAGGGCCCTTAACATCTAGGAGGTGGGTGAGTGTACAAGATACGTGAACAATGCAGTATGTGGGTATGCTGGTGGGCCCTCTGCTTAGTGTATGATGCAGCTAGTGTTGGGCTTTTTAACTTAGGGGGTGTTATGCCTCCATGACTATTTAATATATATATGAGTGAATAATGCAAGAAGCCAGAGACAGGATATTACATGTTGAATGTCAATAAAACAAAAAGGGTTGAAGCTGTTGAGATGAACTGTTTGCTCATTATATGCAAAATAAAAAGAAATGAGAGTCTATGAAAATTTGAGAGATGTAGAAAAATGAGAAGATTAGCATAATTAAAAGGATGATTCCGAGTGTTTCGAGAGAACAGAATGAATGATGACAGGCTGATGAAAAGGGAGGAAGACCTACACAGTGCTTCACACATGATGTACTAAAAAAATGCTGTCAGTTCAGATGAAATGCCTCCTAAACTCTAGACCCTGCACTCAAACTATGCAAGGACAGAACAAAAAATTTTTCCTTTGACAGCAAAGATTAAGTATATCTTAGTTTAACCAGACCACTGAGCTGATTAACAGCTCTCCTAGGGCTGGCCCGAAGGATTAGATTATTTTTAAGTGGCTAAGAACCTAGCAACGGGACCTACAGCTTATTGTGGAATCCGAACCACATTATAGCGAGAAATGAATTTCTATCACCAGAAACAAATTCCTCTTGTTCTTCACTAGCCGGTCGGAGATTCGAACTCGCGTCCAACAAAGTGGTAGCCGAGAACGGAACCCGTTCACCCAGCGAGGAACTATTTGCCTTGAAAAAAAAAAACCAAGGTAACGATGTGGAAAGTTACTAGATACACTCACTCGCCCCTTACTTAGATGGCAGCCAGAGATTTGGCCAGTAAAATCTTGAAATTCATAGAATCTTTACTTTTTATCCTGTTATCACTTCCAAAGCATGATATATTTAATCTATTCAATAATTCTCTTTAACAAAGCTAATCTTTTCCAAAACTGTAAAAATAAGTCAAACAAAGGCAGAAAGGAAGATATGTTTACAAAACTACAACAACATATGTTTACAAAACTACAACAACAATTTAGCAATGTATTGCTATATGTAAAACAATAACAAGGGAGAGACCATAACGACAAGCTCTGTCATGATGTTTCTGGATTTAGGAACTTAGGTTTCTCAAGAACCAAGGGTAACCTTCCTAAGTATCAATGAGCAATGACATAATTCAATATCCCTAGCAGGTTATCTGACATCATAAAAAGGTTTCTAAAGAACCAAGGGCAACCTTCCTAAGTATCAATGAACAATGACATAATTCAATATCCCTAACAGGTTATCTGACATTATAAATTGAAGATAATTTGCATTTTCCCTAGATATACAAACCTCAAGTCTTTTCTATGGATATATACAGTAGGAGCTGGCTCAGTTACTAAAGCTTGGTAACAAAGTAGTTAACAACTGGCAAGTAGGTGAGGGATTAGAGTACTGCCTACTCACCTGACCTTGTCCTTCAGCAGACTAAGACAAATGAGGTGATAACTGGAGGTGGGATTACAGTAACCTCCCCGCCCCATATTCGTGATCTCACGATTTGTGGACTCATGTATTCGCGGATTTCTCTGTGGAATGTATCTACCCATTATTCAGGGAAAATTCGCCCATTCGCGGTATTTTTCACTGAGAAATATTCACTAATTACTGTATTTTCATCTCATTTTCATGACTAAATGCACTTTTTGTGATAAAACTATGAAAATACTCAGGTAATCGTCGAGTTACGATAATTCACCTTACGATAACTCGATTTTGCAACAACGTCAGCAATTAATACCAATACACAATCTTTATAAAATATTTTTAAACTTCGCAAGGGCACAGGCAGCAGCATAATCAGGCAGTGAGAGAGACCAAATTACAATAGACAACTTTTCCTCCATCTCTTTATCCCATCTTCTAGTTAAAAAAGTAAAAGAGAATGATAAAAGTATTGTTAGTAACGTTATACTCTTGCATAAATGCGTACAGCCATAAACAACTGACCAAGAAACTGTCGTTTTGCTTATAACCGAATCAGATAACAACAGCCGTTTACCTGGTATTTCAACCATCATATGGTAATAAACAATTACCGTAGCTTATAGCACAAATGACGTTCAGTAGAATAGGACTGATATATTTTTACATTATACGATGAAATCATGTGAAAATAGCAAATGGAATCTTGAATTTTTTTTACACAAAACAAACGCCCCCAAACAGCCATTGTCATCTATTAATGCAAAATTGGATAAATTAATTTCATAATGAGACATATTTTAGTTATATTTCGACTTAAAAACACTTCGTATAACGAAAAATAACCTTGCCCCATATAAATACAGTATCTAGAGATTCATTTACACTAACTAAAAGCAAGAAAAGCACTCTGAACTGAATTAAGTACAGTGAAATAAACACCGCATAAACGATTTCCAAACCAAAACATTGATCGCAACGCTATGACCACAATTTATAATACAAAAGCAATATAAGAATATATACAATATTATTGGATACAGTGAATTAAGGCATAACATTTTAAAAGATGCATATTTGTTATGTTAACGTTTGTATAATACGATGTGTGAATATAGAGTACAGTATAATGTAGGCTATGCTACCATATATATACAATGTTCCATAGTGTAGGCTAAGCTAATTCTTGTTATTCAATTTCTCTTTGCGCTGAATTATCATAAGTCACTTTGCATGAACCTCCAGAATTAGCTGATATTAATAATTACTATACCGTGTATGTATATAGCATACTTTATAGTGTAGGCTAGGTACATGGTACAAATACCTTAAGTGTAGGCTAGGCTATGTTTGAGATACATTTGGTATCATGATTTCTCCAACAAACAATGTTTTTATTTATTTTTTTTTTGGAACCTAACCCCATTGTAAGTAGGATAATGCCTGTATAAGCATTTTTAGTTTGTTTTGTGTCTGTCTGAACTATCAAAATAGGCAGGTTTAAGTGTTTTTAGAAAGGTTCTAAGTATTCACGGGTTTTAGCTATACACAGGGGGGTGTGGTAAGTGTCCCCAACGAATACGGGGGGTTTACTGTACAATAAAAGACTTCAGGTTTGTAGAATATACTCAGTATAAATATGCATATTATTTTTAAATTAACAATTTATTCCTACAAGGGTACAACAATGTCTGTTATATGGAGAATCACTCCTAGGCCAGGAAGCTTTGCTTTACAAAACAAGACTGGCACTGTTCCGAAGAAATATGAACATAAGGTCTTGAACCTTTTCCACACTCCCTGCAGCCTCTGCTGAAGGCAAAAGACTCGTGGAAGGGTTCATCATGATCTGGCAATGCTAGCTTACCAGCCAAGTATATCAGCAAGGGAAGGCTGACATGGTGCGGCACTGGAGTTTGGCTACATCCAATCAATCCCTAAGAAAGGCTCACGAAAAAACTATCCTTCCCATAAAGAGAATGGGAAATCAAGGTTGACTGGTATGTAGCAATATTATCTTCCAGTGATGAATGACAGCGGACAGGACATTGACAGCAGCCAATGCCTTGTTAAAGAGAAGACAGAACAAAGATATCATCATACCCAAGTCTTTGGACAGGTGCTCAGTTGTGTATCTCACCTGCATCTGCCAGACCAGCACAAACGCTGATTGGACGGCCTACAATTAAGAAAGGCAAGGAGAAGTAACCTACCATCCAATGATTCTCCCTGCCAACCTAGCTCTACCATGAAAGGACTTCAGAAAACCACACAACAGGCTGAGGGGCAAAGAGACCACGGGCATATGAATTTCCTCTTTTGGTTACAGAATCTTTATTCAAGGAATTCTGCAACCACAAACCAAACATGCACAGAAGGAACTTCTCTGTATCTTAGGTCTGTAGTTGCAGACTCCTTGAACAGAGATCTAGTGTGCATTCATTGGTGGAGTAGGCTTTGGGTCATAAAGCTTAATCCTTCTAAAACTCAAAATATGATAATTGAGCTCAAACACTTATGCTTTTGTATCCTAATTTACATTTAAATGGAATGGTTTTAAATGTTAGTGACTCCTTTAAGATTGTAGGTGTAACTTTTGATAAGATATTGACTTCTGATATGCATACGTACACTGCTTTGTTCCTCAAAAAGTTAATATCTTGCAAAACTTTTTTTTGGATGTTTGTGATGAAGCTATTAATTTTAAGTATTTTAACTCTTTTTCTTCTTCCTTGTTTAGAGTACTGTCTTCAAGTGCGATCTTCAGGTGCTGACTCTCATCTCAAAATCTTGAACAGAATTATGTCATCAGCCAAGTTTATTTTGCCATTGTTGACTTGTGACAGTCATGAAGAGTTCATCATGTTGGTTGCATGTAAAATAATAACAAACAACCTCTGTACTCCTCTTTTTGTTAAATAATTTACCTAGAGCAGTTGTGGAGTCGTCAGATCAGTCAACTTTATTTTCCCAACTTTTTATGTTGACTTTTGGCATGAACATAAATTCAGTTCACTAAGAAGTCTGTTGCATAAAATGTACTACTGTATAACAAACATCCTCTGTATTATTCTTTACCTTACCTAGCTGTTTTTGCTCACAACACTAGCAAGACTGCTGCTGCAAACTGTGCTGTTTTCTAGTATCAGGTTTAATACTATTCAGTTTGCTAAGTTTTATCTTGGTTTCACAATTGTGAAATCTTCTGATCTCCAAATGTTTAAGCAAGGAGCAAATCCATTCCTGCTTTCTGCTGACATCTCCTGAATTCAGGTGTATCAGATTTATTTTCTCTTCCCTCATATTTATTCATTTATCACCTTTTCCTATAACTTGTCACTGCAGGCTGATTTCCCTTTGGATCCTTCTTGGGTTTATAGTCTGTTTAGTATGGTTCCTACCCTCAACAACTAAAATGAAATTCTTCCTACATGAGGTTAGATGCTACTTGGAACCCTTTGTGCTAAAACAAGTGGAATCCCAGTCTTCACTTTTACTAAAATGGCCTGAAGAGTCCATTCTATGGCAGTAAATTCAAAAGGGGAGGTACCAAGCTTACCTTCCAGCTGACAGAAATGCTGGGGTGAGGGAATGAGATCAAGCACAATGCTCCTGTTGTTCCAGTTGAGGGCAGAACCTTCCTAATGAAGAGGAGACTGAGCTAGGCTCATACATCATAAAAATGGACTGGGGAGAAGTAGTCATAGTCAAAGGGAGGGTTTAACAAAAGAACAGTGACAGAGATGATATGGCCATGTGGGTGGTGATACTAGGATCCAATGATTTTTAAGATAAGTGCTCCTGTAGATGAATGGTTGACTGAAGAGACAGGGTTGCCATAGAGGAGTTTCTGCCAAGCAGAGCAACACATATTATTCCAGGCCTTCTACAGAATCAAATTTTCCCCTTGAACAAGAAATCCTGTTAAATGTAAAAGAACTAAAGATAGCTTTACTACTTAAGCCATCAAAATGGAGAGGGGAACACGGGTCTCAGTGAAAAATGGCGGGTTTCTCATGTGCTTCCTTCCCATGGGTAATGGGAAACGAGAATGAGTTACTTATATGGACTTAAAGGAATTACCTCAAAATTAAGAACTGAGGTACTGGTAATGAAATCCCCCATGGAGAGCAGGTCATGCACTTTCCATAGACTGTCTATGTACCATGATCCATCTCAAACCATCTGTATACAAAATCGCAGATAACCAGCTTATCGGTGCTGAAAATTGCAGATTTTCGGTTATCAGTGCCTCTGTTAGGTATGTATTGGAGCCAATACCCAATTATCGGTGCTGATAAGTGGAAATCAGCAATTTTTGGCAATGAAAATTGCTGATTTTCATTGTATATATAAAACTTTATTATAAAAATGTCATTTTTATATAAGTAACTTACCAAGTAATTAGTAATTACATAGCTGAATCCCACATTGACAGGAGGTGGGATACATGGACATAGTATTCTACTCCAAAACATTAAGTCATGTACCGTAATGAATTTGAAATAGAAAGGTCGCTAGCATTGAATACAATACTTGTCATTCCATATCAGTTAAGAGAGCTTGCAGCATAAAACTGCAACTGGTTGTCGCTCAACTTAACCTGTAGTGGCATGGCAGTAAAGCCAAGGGTTGCTTCTACTTAAGTAGGAGCTTTGTAGCCGAGGAGTACTCCGAAGGCTACAAGCATCAGTGGAAGTTATGCAGCTAAAGAGTTATCCAATAGCTAGCAAAACTTTAAAAAGGTGCCCTAGTCCTGGGTGCAGTACCAACACTGTCACCTACACTGAAATAACACTACAACCCATCCACTGAGAGTGGTGGGTGCTCTATACAACACTAGAAGGTGAAGAGATAGTAGGAGAAAATCCTATGCTTCCTCCTGCCATACCATGCCAGTCACTACCCTGTGGTATTGTAGAATTTTAAATGCTATTTAGCTAGCGCCAGTCTGGAGTTGGTGCCAGGCAAGCTGTGGAAGCTTGTGGATTGGTATAAATCTCGCTGGCGCCAGGCAAGCTGGGCGCCAGGCAAGCTGGGCGCCAGGCAAACTGGGCGCCACCCGAGCTGCTGGAAGTTCGTGGATGCCATAAGCTCTAAAGTTGGGTCCAGACTGTAGCTGGTGCCAGGCGAGCTGAGCACCAAGGGAGCCCAAAGCTCTGGGCACTGGGAGCTCTATAGCTGGGGCCAGACTTGTAGCTGGTGCCAGGCGAGCTGGACGTCAGAAGAGCTAGCGGCTCGAGGATCTGGAAGCTCTAAAGCTGGCAACAGACTGTAGCTGGTGCCAGGAGGGCTGGGTGCCAGCAGAGCTAGTAGTACAGGCTTCACTTCTTAAGACAATGAGACGCAAAGGACAATTATACTTCCAGTAGGTCAATGAAGAATGGAAGAAAGAGGCATATGTGCCTATGAGACATGAAGGACAATTATGCTTCCAGAAGGCCGATGCAGGATGGAAGTAAGGGGATATGTGCCTGAAAGCTAAAGAAGCAGAGGCTGATCTGATGTCCTTAGCTTTCACTAAAAGAAGGCAAAGTTGTTCTCCTGAATCTGAGTGTGTTTTGGAAATAAAATCTCTTTAGGATGAAGGACACTGCAACCTTAGTCCGAGGGTGAGGGGGTTCTTGACCAAACATCAAAGAATGAGAAGGCTCTCTTAATTATCAAGTTCTGCTCAGGTAAATACCTAAAAACTCCAATTGGACAGAGAGGTCACTCTTTTCCCTCAGAGATGGTCAGTGCTCCTGGATGCTTGGAGCATGCGCTGGCGCCAGGGTGTAGCTGGTGTCATGCGAGCTGGACACCAGGCAAGTCAGGAATTCGGGAGCTGGATGGAGCTCCTGGAAGCCAAGGATGTCCGTTAAGCTCTAAGGTAGAAAAAACGGATCCAGGTTTTGGATGGATCCTCGTTCTTGGCTAAATTCAAAGGAAGAGCATGGAAAATGCATCTCTTGCTTCCTACCTGGGCGTGGAAAGGTCTTGAGAGATTGTTGAGAAGATGAAAGATCCTGGTCTCTGTGCTTAACCAGAGATAAGCATAGATCAGTGCCTCAAGAGATCCTAGATCTCCTCAGAAACAAAGAGGCACTCTGCAGCAAGGTCAGAGATCTCTTAAAAGAAGAGACGAAGAGTCCGAGACACCAGTTTTGGAAGACTACCACTAAGTCCGGAAGACAGAGGAAGAGGATGACTTCTGAATCTTGTAATGGCCTATGCTATACATCTTGAAGACTCTCCGGAAGACAATCCTCCAAACAGTCCGGCACCTGTCTGAGCAAGAGCAGACCACCTTTGTTAGTGTATCTGAAGCTAGGTTGTCCGAGAAAACATGGTTTGGGGGAAAGATCTTCAAGAGTCCACCAACAACCGTAGCAGGTTCATATTACTTGTGCCAGAACAGGCTAAGAGTGTAACTGGAAACTGAGCCTGAGACTGACTAGCGCTTCCTCTATCATGTTGAAGGTTCCTTGAAGAGGCGAATAGGTCCAAGGTTGGCTTGCTTCATGCAATAATTAGATCCTGACCACTCAGGGGATCGAAAAGCCAAGATGGGAAGGACAAGCTTCTGACGGCCCAGTATGCTTTAGCTCTACAAAGTATTTGTGAAGGTTCTGTTCTTCCTGGGACCAAGTCCTGGACATCTTCCCAGTTCCTCAAGTGGGCTCCTTTGACCAAGATCTGAGGTGCTGAGAAGAAGGACAGAACTAGGCTCAGTAAAAGAAGGAAATCCCTTACACAAGTGATGTTTGGACAGCCACCACTGAAGGTTTGACTAAAGAAACCTGGGCTAAGAAACAGCACAGAGGTGTCCGACTGTGTTTCCATGTCCTGGTAAAGGATACTGTCAAGAGCCTTTGAGCTCCTTTTCTTCAAAGGTAATGAAGAAGTCAGTTGACATGTAAAGACAGAAGTTATACCCAGAAAAAAAAGGGGAAGTCAAATGCAGGAAGAGCTAGGAATCGGGAGACGCCGAAGCACAGACTCCTGATTGGGGAGCCCTGTGCTGAAAGACGGAACTAAAAAAACTCTGGAGTTCGGATGGGTATCTGGAGGAATGCTCCCTGCATATCGAAGCTCCTATCCAATCATCCTGGAGAATGGGTGAAAGAACTGTCTGGATCATCTCCCTCTTGACCTTCATCTACTGTCTAAGAGAGAGAAATGAGGAACTGGGGTTATGCAGCTCATCATTAGGAGCTGAGTACAAGAAATAGTGTTAAGCGCTATGAAACTAGTGTCAGAACAGTGTCATTTGGGAGCGACGGCCTGTTGCAACTGTGTGAATCTCAAGGTAGAACAGAGCACCACAGGTCTCCTTCTAAAGAATACAAAACAAGAGCGGAAAAAAACTCTAAAATCATAACTGTCCGAGTCCGTACATGACAGGGGGTGGAAATAATCCAAGGCACCGAACCTCTGGCACTGGGTGTTCTGACACTGGACACTTGAACACTAGACTTTTGGTGGACGGTGTGTAACCGGTCCAACAAATGACTAAGTTGGTGCTGAATGGTCTTCAACGAAGCAGAAGAGTGGGTGAAACCAATGCAGAAAAGTGAAAACATAGCATGTCATCCCGAGTGTGGTGTTAGGTTAGTGACAGCTGGCACCAAACTGACAGCTGGCTCCAAACAGACAGGAGGTCAAGTGGACATAGGAAACAGGTGGATGCGCAATCATGGGAGCTCAGATACTGGGCATCGAACACTGGGTGTTCAGACACTGTGCGCTCGGAAGTTGGTCACTCGGAAGCTGGGCACTCGCGCACTGGGCGCTCAGACACTGGGTGCTTCGACACACAACACTTGGACACTATACATTTGGAAACTGGGCTCATGGCCGCTGGGAGCTCTGTCACCGAAGTGTCACGCACAACTCACTCGGGACTGGAAGCTGGGCGTTTCAACACAGAACACTTAGACACTGAGGCAGTACAGGAGAGAACGACTTAGGAATGAAGGCAGAGGGTTCTCTTGGACGCTTGGCTGACTGTGCAAGTAGATCATTAGAATACTCCTTCTGCAAGTCTGAAAGGATCTCTTTCACTATGGTTTGTGGGACGAGATGTGATTTGTCTAGGGTGAGAAAAGGAGGACTGACTTCTGGGTCGAGGTGACCCCTTTTAAGGTGAATGAACACCACAACTCTCTCTTTTTCAAGACTCCCATTGAGAAAAGAAGCAAGCTCTGACGATCTATCCCTCACTGCCCTGTTGGCACAAGGCAGTACCCCTAACCAGTCTGAGGAAAAGTCCTCTTCTATCTTCCTTGCCAGTGCCCTGACAGACCAATCGAGGAAGCTACAAACCTCCAGCACCTTGAACACATTCTTGATGAGGTGGTCTAACTCAGGGGAGGAAAGCATCACTTTAGCAGAAGTAAACACAGCTCGACAAGATGAATCCACCAGACCAGAGAAGTCCCCTTGGGAGGTGGCAGAGACTCCCAAAGAAGGTGCTTCTCCAATGGCGTGATAACTGTGTCTCATCTTATTGAGTCTACTAAGAGGAAAAGCAAAAGTTGCTTTATCTTGTTCCCTCTTGGAGGCCAGCCTCATCAACCTCACGAAGAGCTTTCCTCGATGAAGAGGACAGAACTAAGTTGGGAAGCCTAACACCATCGACAGGCTGTTTCCTCATGAGGAAGGTCAACGCCAGAGAGCCTGGGGCAGCAGGCTCGAAGAAGTCCAGGAAACTATCCAGGAAAAACTTCAATAATGAAGAGCATGCTGAAGCAGAAGTGGATTCCTGAACAATTTCCTCCTCCTCTGACAATATGGGAGACAAAGACATGTCCTTAGTCTCGGGAACAGCTGAAGTTTTCTTCAAAAAGCCCATAAGTTCTGTTAACTGGCACTGAATCGGAACTAATGAAGGGTCTTCCTGGGCCAATGAGAGTGGAAGTGAAAGAGAAGGTGGTGCCAGGCGATCGGAAGATGGCACCGGGCACTCGGAAGTTGGCGCTGAACACTCAGCAGTAGGAGCCACATGCTCAGGAGAGGGAGGCGGGCGCTCGGTGGTGCAATGGATCTTCGAGGAAGAGGATGGGCGCTTTTGGTTGCTTGGGCATCCAATGTGGGCACTCAAGAGGCGAGAAGTGCTCTGGGCTGTCCCAAGGAGAACGACAGGGACGAGCTGAAGAGGAGGCAGGCTGGTCCATAAAGCTGCAAGAGGGTTGCGGGCTATGGCTGGCCTCCCTGTACCTCTTGACAGGGAGAGGGAAGCAGTCTGCATCAGCAGGGTGCCTCTTAAGCGGGTGCAATGAAGCTGGGTAGTGGTACAAGCGTTTCTCACCAGGGCTGGAAACTTCCACGTCCAATGAAAGGTGATGTTCACACACTGAGATGCCTTTCCAACGGCACTTTGTCACTGCCTGGGAACACTCGACAGGCTCGATGGAGGGGGCAACTGCCCATGGGCAAACCCCACCAGCCTCCCTTGGACCTCTGGTACATCTTCTCCCTGGCACGAGGAGCAGGACAGGGATCTTCGTCTAGAAGCACTGGTGGGACGAGCAGCCAGATCTCAATATGCACAACACTGTCACTTTTCACAACACTATCACTTTGCACATTCTTCAACATCTGTTCTATAAGAGTTCTAATGGAAGACCCCATTTCTATCACTGTGCAGGCTAAGAAAATGACATTTTTATATATACTTACCAAGTAATTACATAGCTATTGGTTCCCTAACCTACGGCAGCTTAAAAATTCAAAATTCACACAGTGGCGCACTATCGTTAGTGTGTATGTCATAAGGTCCCACCCACCATCCGGGACTCGAGGAAACAACCCAGCAGAGAGCCCAATTCGTTTTATGCTCTAACATCCATGCAAGGGGAGGAGGGGGGGCTTTGATCATGTAATTACTTGGTAAGCATATATAAAACTTTATTTAATCACGAAAATGTCATTTTTATATGAGTAACTTACCAAGTAATTACAGAGCTGATTCCACACTGTTAGGAGGTGGGAAAGAGCACAGACATATTCTACTCCAAAGCGTTAAGTATGTAATGAATCTGAAATAGAAAGGTTGCATACATTGAATAAATGTTTGTTGTTTCCTTACCTGTTGAGAGAGCTGCTGCAGGTAGGTACTGCCTCTGGTCGGCGCTTCTCTCAACTTGTAGTGGATGTGGCCGTGTAGCCAAGGGTCGCCCCTACATTAGTGGGAAATTTGCAGTGGAGGAAGTACACCATAGGCTGACAAAGTTTTAAAAGATGCCCTTGGCCTGGGCGAAGACCAGAATACAAAACAATACCACTATCACCTATCACAGAATAAAACCATAACCCAACCATTACCAATAAAAAAATGAAACTGGTGGGTACTCCAGGTACAATGTACCCCCAGGCTTCCCATCAACTCAAAACCTTAAGTCAAGGCGAATGGATAGCAAAGGAACAGAGTTTCCCCATGCTTCCTCTACCAGCACCATGCCAGCCACGGATAAAGGTTCTAAAGCGTTACAACTTTCAAACACGGTTTCTATGTCCTTGAGGTAGTGTGAGGCGAATATGGACTTGCATCTCCAGAACGTCGACCGTAGGATCGTGGAAAGAGACAAGTTGTGTTTAAAAGCGAGGGAAGTTGCGACTGCCCTAATCTCGTGAGCCTTAACCTTAAGTAATGGAAAGGCTTCTTCCTGGATATGAGATTGGGCTTCTTATATTAACTCTCTCAGAAAAAAGGATATGGCATTTTTGGAGAGTGGGCGAACTGGGTTTCTTACAGAGCACCAGAGGTTGCTTGAAGGTCCTCTAATCTTTTCCGTCCTCCGAAGATAGTACCTGAGACACCTCACTGGACAGAGGAGTCTTTCTTCTTCCTCAGGTCCTAAGATATCCATAAGGTTCTTGATGACAAAGGATCTAGGCCAGGGTTTGGAAGGGTCCTCATTCTTTGTGAGGAAACCAATAGAAAGAGAGAAAACTGCATCCTCTTGTGCAAAGCCTATTCTCTTGTCTACTGCCTGTAATTCGCTAATACATTTAGCAGTAGTGGGAGCCACTAAAAAGAGAGTCTTTTTCGTGAGATTCCTGAGGGAAGCAGAATGAAGAGTTTCGAACTGAGGACCTGAAAGCCACTTAAGTACAACGTCTCTAAGTTCCAAGAGACGTTGGAAGAACTTTCTTTCTTGGACGCATCGAAGGATTTGATCAAGTCGCTGATATATTGATTAGAAGATAGATCCATTCCTCTGTGCTTAAAGAATGAGCTGAGCATCGACCTCTACCCTTTGATGGTAGAGGTCAACAGCTTCCTGATGGACTTTAGGAATATCAAAAAGTCGGCTATTTGACTTATAAATGTCTCAGAAGAAGAAACGTTATGGCGGCTGCACCACCTTCTCAAGACTGCCCATTTTGATTGGTAGAGCTTTGTAGAAGCAGCTCGTCTGCACCTCGCAATTGCAGTCTGAAGCCTGTCAGAGCCAGAGTGGATAACCCTTGGTGGAATCTGAGAAAGTGAGGTTGTCTGAGCAGGGACCGTTTTTGTGAAAGGAGTCTTGGGTAATCTAACAGGAGTCGAACCAAGTCTGGAAACCATTCCTTGTTCGGCCAAAATGGGGCTACTAGGGTCATGGGGGTGTTCTGATGCATCAACAGCTTGTTGATTACCTCCCTGATCATTCCGAAGGGAGGGAAGGCGTACACATCTAAGTCTGTCCTGTCCAAAAGCATGGCGCCTGTGCTCCATGCTTGAGGATGCAGGACTGGAGAGTAAAAGAGGGGAAGACGGTGGTTTCTCAACATTGTGAAGAGATCCACTGTGGGTTTACCCCATAGTTTCCACAGGTTGTCACAGACTATCGGGTCTAAGGTCCATTCAGTTGGAAGGACCTGTTTGAGGAGGCTTAATTCGTCCACAATCACGTTCATTCTCCCTTGAATGAACCGGGTGACAAGAATGACTTGATTCTCCTCCGCCCACAGAAGGGTACGAGAGAGAAGGAATGAGTGCCCCCGTCTGCGAATGTAAGCAAGAGCTGTGGTGTTGTCTACGTGAGCTACAATCTTCTTGCCACGGATGAGATCCGAGAAGGACTGAAGGCCCAGGTGAATTGCTCTAAGTTCCTTTACATTAATGTGAGAACTCTGTTGTACCGTAGTACATGCTCCGGAGGCTTCCCAGCCGTCCAGAAGGGTGCCCAGCCTAGGTCGGAGGCATCTGAATAAAATAGAATACCCTTCACTGTGGTCTCAGGAAAGAGGTGAGACCTATCTATAGGAGCGAAAAGTAGAGCTGACTTCTGAGTCGGCAAGACTCCTTTCAAGGTGAATGAACACCAGTGCTCCCTCTTCTTAAGGACGCCCCTAGAAAATAGGGGGGCGAGTTCTAAAGAGCCATCTTTAATTGCTGTGTCTGAGCATGAAAGAACTCCCAGCCAATTGGAGGCAAAATCTTCAGCTAGATCAGGACAATCTTCAATCTTCCTCGCTACAGCCCCGATGGCCCAATTGAGGAAACTAAATATCTCAAACACCTTAAAAATATTCTTGATAAGGTGATCCAGTTCAGCTGAGGAAAACATTATCTTGGCCAACGAAAAGGCCGTTCTATGAGTTGAATCCACCAGATCAGAGAAGTCCTCTTGGGAGGAGGCAAAAACTCCCAGGGAAGGAGCTTCCCCGGTGGCATAGTAAGAGTACCTCATCTTCAACAATTTGCTGGGTGGAAAAGCGAATGTCGCTTTGCCCTGTTCTCTCTTAGCGGCCAGCCAGACATGAACTTCTTTGAGAGCCTTCTTTGATGAGGAGGAAAGAACTAGCTTGGGTAACCTGGTACCTTCTGACGAATGCTTTTTCATGAGGAAGGTAGAAGCTGGAGAAGCAGGTGAAGCAGGCACAAAGAAATCAAGGAAATTATCCAGGAGGAAGCGCAGAAGAGGGAACCGTATCCTGAACAATCTCTTTCTTCTCTGAAGAGATAGGAGACAATGATTTATCCTT
Organism: Macrobrachium rosenbergii; assembly: GCF_040412425.1. Classification (NCBI taxonomy): domain Eukaryota; kingdom Metazoa; phylum Arthropoda; class Malacostraca; order Decapoda; family Palaemonidae; genus Macrobrachium; species Macrobrachium rosenbergii. The sequence goes on along the minus strand of NC_089769.1, from coordinate 18,645,642 downwards.
GGACTCTGGAGCAGAAGAGGATTTCTTCAAAAAAACCCATAAGCTCGGTCAAACTGGCACTTGAGTGGGGCTAAAGAATCTTCCTGAACCAATGAGGAAGATGGAATAACAGAAGAAGGTGCATGGGCTCCAGAAGCAGAAGCTGGGAGTTCGGCTGCTGGCGTCGGAAGCTCAGGAGTTGGCACTGGGCACTCTAGAGTGGAAGTCTGGTGCGGGACGGTGGGCGTCAGGCACTCATCAGCAGAAGTCTAGCGAGAGTCAGTGGGAGCTTGGCGCTCGGAAGAAGTCGGGTGCTTAGAACGCTTATGGCGTTCAGGACTGTCTCTGAACAAATGACAACAATGAGCAGGAGAATCAGGTTGGACTTAAAAACTGCGGGAAGGTTGTGGGCTAGTCTCCCTGTACCTCTTGACAGCCAGGGGAGAGGTGTCGCCAAGATCTGCATGCCTCTTGAGCGGGCATGAAGAAATAGAGTAGCGATATGGGAGCTTCTTGTGCGGACTGGAAGATTCCGAATCTGAAGAAAGTTGATGTACAAGAATGCCTTTCCAATGGCGTTTAGTCGAAGCCTGGGAGCGCATGACAGGCTCGACAGAGGGGGCGACTGCCTGTGGGCAAACCCGCCAGCCTCCCTTGGACCTCCAGTATGTCTTCTCCCCGGTGCGGGGGAGCAGGACAGTGACCTTCGTCTACGAGCACTGGTGGGACGGACAGCCACCTCCTCAATATTCACAGCACTCTCACTTCTCACTGCACTGTCAATACTTACATTTTTTTCCATTTAAGATTTAACAGCTGATCCCATTTCCATAACAGTACTAGGTAATAAACTAAATTTCTGATCAAAACTTGATTTGAGGCTGGCAATGGCACTAAGAGCAGAATCATGGAAACCTGGAACAGGAGTAGATGGTAAAGTAGGAGGACTTAGGATAGGAGAAGAAGAAGGAATTGGAGGAGTGATAGTTCTATCATCTCCTACATTATCCAAAGGAATGGAATCTACATTGGCCCCATTTTCAGCCCTAATGGCTGCTTTCCTCTTCTTATCTTTTTCTAATTTCTCTAGATGAGATTTCAAGGTTTTATATTTCTTATCCTTCCAACCCTGACACTCTAGCAAGTATTATCCTTACTACATTCTTGCCCCCTACATTTAGTGCACTTTGTATGAGAATCATATGAAAGCTTAGTTAGCCCAGTTCTACAACCTTCAGAGCAAAAGCAAATACTAGATGAATTGGAATCTGACATCAACTAAATTAATGCTTAAAGTTACCTCAAGCAACAATTCAATAATGATTGCAAGCTGCACAGCAACAAATTCTGAATACCGGTACCTCACCAAATTCGTGCAAATGAAAAGCCGAAAAGCGAAGAAGCTGCTGCGTGAAAACTTCCGATGTTGACCAGAAGCCGGCAAAAAAACAAATTGAGCTCTCCACTGGGTTGTTTCCACAAGTCCCGGATGGTGGGCGAGACCTTGTCACCTACACACTAACAATAGTAGTGACCACCGCGCGAATTTTGAATTTTAAAGCTGCCATAGGTTAGGGAACCAATAGCTATGTAATTACTTGGTAAGTTACTTATATAAAAATAAAATTTACGGTCAAACCTTGATTCGAGGTTGGAAATGGCATCAGGTTCGGAAGCACAGGAGCCAGGTACGGGAGTATGTGGTAAAGTAGGAGGGCTAATGATAGGAAACAGTAGTAACTGGAGGAGAAGGAGTAGCTCTATCTTCTACAAGACTAGATAAAGGAGTTGACTCTACACTAGCTATATTCTCAGCTCTAGCAGCTGCCTCCCTCTTCTTATCTCTTTTGAGTTTTTCCAAATGAGATTTTAATATTTTTCCACTTCCTATCATCCCAATCCTGACATTCTACACAAGAGTTATCTTTACTGCACTCTTGCCCCTACATTTAGTACACTTCGTGTGAGAATCATATGAAGACTTCGTAACCTAATCTTACACCCTTCTATACAGAAGCGAATGCTAGATGAGCTAGAATCTGACACTGTAATACAAAGAACGGTTATAACTACCATTACCCAAAGCTAACCAAATAACCAAAGGTTGAAAGCCACACCGAAATTTGAATACTTCACCAAAAGTCGGGAACAATATCAGAAAAAACGATGAAGTAGACTGCGCATAACCTCCAATTAGTCGGACGCCAGCAGAAAACAAATTGAAGCTCTCCGCTAAGTTGTTCTTATCGATACCCGAAAGTGGGCTGGGTCTTGTCACCTACACAAAGCAAATGAACGCTACCGCTAATTTTGAATTTTTAGGCTACCGTGGTTTGAAAACCTATAGTATGTAATTACTTGTTAAGTTAAAACTACATAAAAATCGTTAATAACTGAATAATATAGCCATGAAGCAAATCCTATACTGTATACTGCACTGAATTCCCAAAATAAGAGTAGAAAAACTTCTGGCTTTCAAAACTGTTGAACAGCAGCCTATTCATATAAAACACTTTTTTAAAAACCTACCAATCACTACAGGCACTCACCAAAGGCACTCAGGAACATAAAAATGGTCAAGTGCATTCAAATAAAGGGTAATTACTAGACACAAAATATTCAAGAAAGTGAAAATATTGAAAACTGCAAATAGGGATGAAATGTGCTCAACTGCAACCACAACTATAATTTCTAAAAAGCGACACTATATGCATAAGTAATATATCAGACATGCTGAGAATGGCCAGCTTTCATCACTAGGGATGCTCCTAAGGCCCTGATGTATATAGGCAGTCCCCATTTATCAGCGGGGGTTCTCATCTGACAGCATGACGATAACCGAAAATCACCGATTTTTCGGTTATCGGTGCCTCTGCTAGGTATGTATCGGCGCCAATACCCAAGTATCGGCACTGATAAGCGTAAATCGGCAATTTTCAGCCCAAAAATTGCCATTTTTGTTGCTAGACAAGCGCCGTTAAACCGGATTGCCAATAACCGAACCCACCAATAACCAGGAACTGCCTGTACTCTGGCAGGGAGGACTTCTGTGACATACTACCAACCGCTGCTCCAGCAAATAAGGCACTCATAAAGTAATGGGTTTCCACTGAAACAAAATTACAATTGACAAAGTGAACTTGTTTTGCAAGAGAATGATATTGAAAGTGCATACATTACAACAAGCATACTGCTTTGGGGTTAAAAGAATTTGAGGATCAGCTAACAATGCTAACTTGAGGCAGCATGACTGGCCATAAGCTTAGTCCAATCCTTGTTTATCACTCAAAAAAGCCACATTCCATACCTTCAAAAATAAAGTAGGCTATCTACATGTTGGCTGGATACTGCTGATCAAATTTATTCATTTTGAATATTAACAAATATATTTTTAATACACAAATCCCATTTAAAATTATGTTGAATAACACTTTGAGGCATCTACCTTATCCTAATGACCTTTGCCAGTTATAAAAGTTCTCAGTTTACCAACTTCCACAGGTGATATGAAACCAATGAACTATGGCATTATTGCAATGTTCTGAGTTTGATGAATTCATTGTATATTTGCTGAATTGACTGATTTATGGCTACTAAAACTAGCGTTACAACATCTAGGTTACTGACGCTGTACATTTGCTTAAATTATACCTGAAATTCAGGGTGATGCAGGAAGACTGATAATTTAGAAAACAAAATAATTAAATCCTCATGACTGTCTAGTTCACCTGTTCTCCTCCAGGTGTATCTTGAATGTTTTAGTTCTTGTCAGAATTCTTCTTGACAACTCTCTAATTTGTTAAAGACACTAAGTTGTTAAAGACAGCTGATTCCCACACTGAGATCAGGATGGTTGCTTAATATAGCTAGACGAAAAAATCTGCTTAGTCAAGTGAAGTACAGTAAAGGTTTCTTGTGTGAAACCGAAAACATTTTTACCTGATCTGGAATCCTTCCCCAATAGTACTGCCGCCAGAAGGTGGATCCCATTCAGGGAGCAAGACTCTCTCGCACGAGCCGGGAAGAGCAGCCTTGCAGAGAAAACCACACCTCAACAAAAGTAGTGTTAAAGGATCGCTGTGCCTGGCCCAAAAGTCAAATAAACAAGAGTCCAACTAAAAGGGTACACACCTATAAGAAAACTACACTTTCTTGCTACCAGTCAGATCCAACCCGGGATTTACCTTAATAAAAATAATAAGCAACAAGATTGCTCTTTCTTTCAGTTCAGGAAAAGGATCCACCTACTACTACCAGCATACTAAGGGCTTTAAAATTTTCAAATAACATTTCAGCGTCACTGAGGTAATGAGTGGCAAACAGAATTACACCTCCACTGCACTGCATTACAAATTTCTAAAGACAAAATTTTCAAAAAAATTAAATGAAGTAGCAATAGCTCTTATATTATGAATACTTAACTTAAACAAAGGTAACAGATCAGGATAAAGTCTCATGGGATAATCTGACCAAATCCCCAGCAAAAAAAAAGGACATTGCATTTTTTGACATAGGATTGTTATGACCCCTAAAACTGCAAATGATTAACTTTACCTCTGATATACTTTAATCTATTTACATAAATCTTAATTGCCCTTACCGGGAAAAGTGCTTTCTCATCGGCCACTAAAGAAGTTTGGGATTTTAACAGTCCTTGGAAGCAATTTTGCCCAGACATCATTCTTGGCAAAAAGGGTAGAAAAGCATCTTCTACTTATAAAACCCTAAGTTGCGTGAGAATACTGTAATTCGCTTAACCTTTTAGTGGAAGCTAGAGCTGCCAAAAAGTATCTCCATCCTTAAAAATTTTAAGAGAGCTGTCACCAATGGTTCAAAAGGATCTGATGATAAAAATGCCAATGCCACATCTAGATTTCATGACAGGGGTTGGTATTACTTTATAAGCACTGCACTCTCAAAAGATCTGAAAACCCTCCTAACAATGAACATGGCACAACACAAACGATAGCATCACCCTAGATCCTCTAACTGCAGACACCGAAATTTTCTCATCATATCTTAGGAAGAAGAAAAATGTTATAATGTTGTCTATGGAGGTATGGGTGCAGAAAATCACTCTAGAGCACAAACCACTACCTCTGAAAGTAAAGGCCGAGTCCCTTCTCAACTTAGGGACAGATTTTCCTGACACCTTAGAAAACTCACTTTTAGGAGACCAAATATCATTGAGTGTTTAAATGATCATCTTTAGACTATTACCGAGAGGAGAATACCTTCTAAAATCCAAAAGTTTCATCTTAAAGATAAGCCATGGTTTAATGCTGCATGTAAGCTTACCTACCATGAAAAACAAAAAGTTCATTTATGGAGGAAAACTGATCAGACTTTTTACGGAGTATTTTCATTTGGCTTAGAAGTCAAGCTTAGGTTGTCTGTGAGAGAGCTTACACTGAGGGTGTCAAGGAGATTTTGCTCCTCCAGTGGCGATGACCATAAATGCCAGTGTACCCTCAAGTCATAACTCTTTGGAGTTGACTCCCTACCCTTGGAGGAGCTGATGGAACTGCTTAACAGAATGCAGAACTTTTGGCTCAAGTCTTTATGAGCAAGCTGGTATTACCTCAGTCATGCTTTCTACAGCCTAAGTTGTGTTCATTGGCCTTCAGGTCTAGAGTAGTCAAAACTCTGCTTCTGAGCCTAGACAGTTATGGTGGCATGGACCCTAATAAGATTTTTCCCATCTTTCTTAAAAAGAATGTTGATTTCATTGCACCTATTATTTTCAGAAGATTAACTGGACTTACAAGTTTTCCTTCTGTTATGAGAAAGGGATACATTACCTGACGGTCTAAGTTAAGCCTAATATCCCTCAGAATATAGGCCAAATTCAATTACCTGTTAAATCTAAGGTCTGAGAAGCTGCCCTATAAAAGTCTCTGCATGCTTGTCAAGATAATGATCTGCTGCCAGCATTACAGTTCGGGTTTCATAAAGGTTTTAGTATTTGTGATGCAATCTTGTCAACATCTACCAACTTGCAGGGTGCTCTGATGAGGGTGCAGTCATCACATTTAGTCGGTCTGCACTTTAGCGTAGCCTTTGACCATGTGAATCATGAAGCACTTTTCTACAAGCTAAGATTACTGGGAATTGGTGGATCTTTCATTAATATTTTAAATGAATAATTAAAAGGTAGAACCTAAAAGGTCTGTGTTGATGGCCAGTTTAGTAGCTTAAGTAATGTAATTTCAGGTGTATACCTAAAAGTATTGTTCTTGGACCTTTACTATCTATTATCTGCAATACTGACATGTCCCAGAGTCTGAAGAACAAACTGGTTGCATATGCTGATATTAATGCTGCTCTTTTAGCTGTTGTTCCTTTTCTGCACCTTAGGTCTGAGATCTGGCATGTATTCATTAGCAGAGTAGGCTTTGGGGCATGAAGCTTAACGCTTCTAAAACTTAAGATATGACAATTAGTCAATCCAGAACGTTTCTGCCTGTGCATCCACATTTGCATTTAACATGTACAGTTTAAAATATTAGTGGCTCTTTTAAGTGTAACTTTTGATAAGAATTTTGACTTTTGATAAGCATATATGTAATATTGCTTCCTCTTTTTCTCAAGAAGTTGATAAGTTGCAGAAATACTTTAGAATGTTTCACGATGAAGCTATTACACCTATGCTAATTCCAATCCTTCCTGTTCGTCTTAGGCGTTTCCTCCCACGCTGCCAAATGTACTTGGTTGGGAGTGACCTGTTTATTCCTTGTTAATCCTTACACTTAGGAGCAATAATAATCCTTGTCTGGGCCTCTTCCAATACATCCATGGTAAATCTCTTAAGGTATTTTGACTACAAGACTAATCATAAGGCAAACTCAAGAGAAAGAGTGGAAAATATCATCATAACTTGTAAGAAAAAATTTTCATAATTCCATCCGTGTAGTTTAAAATACTCTACACAATCCTGTAATATTTTTGTTTAGGGATATTTTTGTGTTCCCATGCTCATTTACTTATATCTGAATTTAACCTCTACATTTCCCAAGGGCAGCTTAGCTTAGATGAGAGCCCTTTAAGAGAACTGGCAATATAGCTCAAAATCTCTGCCACATTCAAGGAAAAAAAATATTGTTTAAATCATTACCAGTGGAAAATATTACGAAGGGTCTTCATATGATAAAAGAAAAATCTAGCACTGATTGTTTTATCATGTTTTAGGTCTGAAGTGCATTCAAACACTAAACAAACCCTGCCCAAAGTGATAATAAGGTTTGGAAATACTACAGACACTTAATTCTTTTATTCTTCCTTGTTTGGAGTACTGTTTTCCAGTGTGATCTTCCAGGGCTGACTCTTATTTCAAGCTCTTGGATACTTATGTCACCACAGTTTATTTTGCCAACTCTAGATGCTAACTTGAGACACAGGAGCAAAGTGAATTGGCAGTTATGTTTGTTGCATAAAACAAAAATCCTCTGCATTCTTCTTTACCTGACCTAGCTGTTTTTCGCACAACACTAGGCAGGTTAATACTACGTACTCAGTTTGCTGGGAGTTTTATCTTGGTTACAACTAAACTGTGGAATAGTTTGCCTAGTGCAGTTGTGGAATCTTCTGACCTCCAAATATTTAAGCGAGGAGTAAATTCACTCCTGCTCTGCTTACATCTCTTGAATTTCAAGTGTACTGTACAGGCTGTACCCGGTTATCGGTTGGGTTCCGTTTCTGAGGGTGTGATGATAACTGAAAATCGCTGCTAACAGAAAATCGGTGATTTCGGCACTTTTTCGGCAATTTTCGTAGGTTATTGGCGCCGAAAAGCGCCGATTTTCGGTTATTGGCGCCTCTGTTAGGTATGTATCGGCGCCAATACCCAATTATTGGCGCCAATAAGCGGAAATCAGCGATTTTCGTCACTAAACAAGCCCCATAAAACTGGATAGCTGTTAACCGGGCCCACCGTTAACTGGGGACTGCCTGTATAAGCTTTTTGTTCCTACACAAATACAAACCTGAAGTTCTTTACATAGTCATTTTGTGCTGTGGACACAACCTAGAATGGCAATTTAACTTTCAGACAAGGTCATTAACTATCAACAGGTAGGGGGGATGCCCTAACCACCTGTTGGTATGCACTCCACTTTGTTGCTGGCTGCAATCATGTTTGGATGTCTGCTAGACTCTTCCCGAATGCCATTTGGTTTTTATGAGATTTTTTTGGTATTCTTAACTTTCTTTGTATGACTTGTTTTGCTAATTGCTGAATAATAAAGATGAGCCAAACCTTTCAGTCACTGCAGTCTTCCACCTACCTTACAAGAAAACCTCAGCTATTCAGGCGCTGCCCTGGGTAGGACAGGCCTTGCAGCAAGTTCCTTTCCTTTGTGGAGGTAGAACCCCACATCCTCTGTACTTTGTGCAGGAAGCATGAATGTAACCTAAATAGTCCTTGGTCAGAGTGCTGTGTCTGGCCGTCTGAACAATAGGTGAAGTTTGCTAGGGAGAAGAAAAGAAGGGTCTCCCTGGTGTCACCTGATTGTAATACTCCACTGGTGATACCGAAGGTCGTCTTAGGGACATTTCTTCTTCCTGCCAAAATCCCTCCCACTCTTGCTACTCCAAAGGGAGCAGCTTCCCCCTCACTGACTTCTACTGAGAGTTCAGTAAAGAGTCTTTGAGGGGGGAGGATGCCTAGTCCAGCATCTCACTTGAGGCATCTTTTCATGCTGAGGGAGAATTTTCCTCCACAGGACACTCAAGGTTAAAGGAAGAGTCTTGTAGTAACCCAACTTTCTTTCCATGTATGACAGAGGATGAGCAGCTCAGGGAGTTGTGGCACAAGGAGGTCCCCCACTCAGTCTTACCTGCCTGTAGAAACTTTGGCTTCTCAGAAGACTGGGGCATGCTCGAGCGACAATGTGGTAGGGTTGTTTAGTGAGGCAGATGTTTGTGCAGAGAATAAAAAAAAAAAAAAAATGGGATAGTAATGAGATGGATTGTGTCTAAGAAATAGTGTTTTTTTTTATTCCATGATTAATTTTTTTGTATTTATTTATTTGGTTGTTTTGTTGTATTAGGGGTAGTAAATTTTTGGGTTGTAAAATTTTTTTTTCTTTTTCAGTTTTAGGTGTGACTGAAATGAAGGACAACCAACCTCTCCACCTCTTTGGGTGTTTGATGATGCTCTATAGAGGCCCTTATGTGTTTTAATTCTGTTGCGCACCTTTTAGTTTGGGGCTGAAGTTCTTTTGTGTGTAGGAACCTATGTGACTTTGTGTGCCAACGTTTGGACATTGAGTTGTATCAAAGAAAACACCGTGTTGAAATTCAATAGTTTATCATTGATGACCAAAGACAGCTAGGTGATTTCATATGCCTTCTATGATATAGTATTATGGACACATATTTGTGATACTGTAATAAAAATGATGTTATTTAGTTATGGAAAGTTGAATTTATAACTTTCATTGCTCTAAAGCTATCTAGGTATACCTTACAGAGACATGGTTCTTACAGAAACTGGTCGAGGTACAAGTTCTGAAATTGTCTGTTTTGACATTGATGCGCAGTTTACCTTTTCAAGTAGAAATAGTTCGTGTGATGGTAACATTTGGATCTATATGTTGATTAACTTGATTTGACTGAAGTCCCTGGTGTTGAAAGGGCAGGGGTTGTTCTAATGTAAGTTGTTTCATAGTTTAAGTCTAGAATTAGGTAGTTATCATGTGATTGTGTGTTTGTGTGTGGATTTAATAGGAACTGATTTCATTTTTTTGTGTGTACATATACTGTAAGTTTTCATGTATAAATATATAGATTGTAAGGTAATTAACAAATAACTAGTTTTAAGAGATTGAGTTTTTGTGCAAACCTTCTGTATTTCTTGCTTGAGTCATCAACCACAGTTTCTCTCTCAGGAAGCCCCAACAACAGCCCCCACCCAGGCAGACAGTGTCACCGCAGGTTGATGGCCATCCAAGGCCTCGCTCACCTGGCAAGGTTTTGGTCATCACCAGGCTGGACAAGGGTGCCCACAATTTCCCACCTGTTCCCTCCACCTCTTCAGGGTTTACCGTGAGCTGGAGCTGGACAGGCCCGGGGTCTGGGACTGGGACCATTCTCAGTCCCATCCCAGCCCCACAAGAGAGGTTTATGATCCTGGTTCAGTCCTCTGGCTGGACTGGTCATATGCCCAAGTGGTCAAGAGATTACCAGTGGGTTCTCGTGAGTGTCCCTCACCTGCAGAAGGAACAACTCTGGAAGACCAGAAACTGGAGGGACATGAGGGTCCTATGCCCCAGGACTCAGGCACCCACGTGTTGCAGAGGCACTTTGTAGAGGTCAATAAGTTGATATGTCACTTCACTGACCAAAAGGAAGAGACTGGCTTGTGCTGCAGATAGAGCTTCAGCCATCGAGTCCTTATGAGGACCACAGCAGGGACCCAAGGCCCCAATTGTCCTGCCATGGTCTAGACTTGCTAGTGGGGTCTTGGACCAGGTGAATTCTCTTGTTTCTAGGCAAAAAAATTCTCTCTAGTCCAGCCAGTATATCAAGTTACTTCCTCCACCTTTAGCTTACCAAAGAAAAAATTATCTGCCTTTGGAGAGTCCAGTGCCAACTAAGCAGGCTGACCTGCACCTGAATCGTCTCTGTCTAAGGTTAGTGCTCAGCTTTCTCCACACGGAGGGAGTCTCTCACTTGCAGACGGAGCCAGTAGCATGGAAGTCAACTGCAATGTCAGGAGAACTGTCCGTCAGATACATTCTGGGCACACAGAACATAGTGGCAGACAAGCTTAGTCATCAGAGTCTGGCGATAGAGACAGAATGGTCCCTACACCCCAGCATAGAAAATAGGCTTTTCGAGCTGTCGCAAGCTCCAAGCATAGATCTGTTTGCCACCCAGCACAACAGAAAGCTTCCTGTACAGTATTCTGGTCCATGGGGCCAGACCCAAGGGCAGCAATAGAGGACATCTTTTCAGCTCCCATGGGACAACCTAGTGGCCTACGCTTTTCCTCTCTTTTGCTTGATTCACTGGGTAATCAACAGGGTGCTGATCACTCCAAATCTTCGGTTGACTGTGGTGGTCCCCAAATGGCCGCACTCTGAATGGTATCCATGCCTGCTAGCTCTGTTATCTGAGGTCGTAAGAGAGATTCCTCCATGGCACAACCTACCACATGTCAAGAAGTGTCGCCATGCTGTAGAAGTGCTGGCACTTCACGCCTGGAGGCTATCCTCTTTCTTCACAGCCCTTGGCCAGGTCCTGAAACTGAAAGGAGTAGATCTTTATTCCTTGTGAGAGATCTCTCTGCTCCTGGGAAGCTTTGAACAGTATTGCCGCCCACCCCCACAAAATCCAAGCCCCCTGAGTGGGACATGACTCTCGTCCTTAAGAGTCTAACTCACTGCCCATACAAGGTTTTCAGAAAGTCATCAGTGTGGTACGCATCCCCCGCGAATGCGGGGGGTTTACGGATAAATATACAGGCAGTCCCCAGTTATCGGCGGGGTTCCGTTTCTAATGGTGTGATGATAGCTGAAAATCGGCGATTTCGGTGCCTTTTCAGCGATTTTCGGGGGTTGTCGGCACCAAAGAGCGCCGATTTTTGGTTATCGGCGCCTCTGTTAGGTATGTATCGGCGCCGATAAGCGGAAATCGGTGATTTTTGGCGTCAAAAATTGCCGATTTTCGTTGCTAGACAAGTCCCATAAAACCAAGCCGCTGTTAACCGAGCCCGCCGTTACCGGGGACTGCCTGTACAGTATATATCTATATATATATACAGGCAGTCCCCGGTTAAAGGTGGGCTCGGTTAACGGCAATCCGGTTTTATGGTGCTTGTCTAGCAACGAACATCGGCAATTGGGTATTGGTGCCAATACATACCTAACAGAGGCGCTGATAACCGAAAATCAGCGCTTTTCGGCACCAATAACTGTGAAAATCGCCAAAAAAGCTCCAAAAATCACCGATTTTGGTTATCATCACACCCTCAGTAACGGAACCCAGCCGATAACCGGGACTGCCTGTATATATATATATATATATATATATATATATATATATATATATATATATATATATATATATATATATATATATATATATATATATATATATATATATATATATATATATATATATATATATATATATATATATATATATATATATCAAATATATTCATATATATATATATATGGCCCCAAAATAATAATCATAATAATATACTGTATGCACCCAGAGCATTAAATAAGGGTTTTCTTATGATATATATATATATATATATATATATATATATATATATATATATATATATATATATATATATATATATATATATATATATATATATATATATATATATATATATATATATATATATATATATATATATATACTGGTTTGGCAGACTTACTCCATAGGCAGAAGTTGCCACACTCAACTTGACTGGCAGTTTCCGAAGGAAGCCAGAGCATGAGGTTATCAATCTCTAGCATGTCCAATAGAGTCTGTGTTTACAGTGAGAGACTGATGAGATATCCATCACCACCCTGAAATGTAAGCTTTCCATTCATGTGTGCAAGCAGGGAAAGGTTAACTTCTGTAATCTTCTATACAGCCAGGTAAAATCAAGACAATAAGACTGTTATGGCCTTTGTGCTACAGTTTGGTTCACATCATCAATCCATATCCTGGGAAAGGGTTAAGAGAAACCCTCCTCACTCATCTAGGTTTGGGAAATAAAGGCAATTACCAAGAAGAAAAATAAAGCTCTACACCTACCCCCTCCCCATGTTAACAGGGGACTGATAGAACATATCATCAGACAGTAGTCCTTAGACAAGTTCTTGACTACATACCTCATCTGCAGCACTCAGACCATCATAAAAACAGATTGGACTGTCAACAGCTAGAAAGGACAAAAAGGAGAGGAAAACAGCTGTCATCCATTCCTTCCGGTAACCTAACCTATGCCCAGATGTGAACTTTAAACTATCCCGTCCAAAACTAGCTTAGATAGTTACAAAATAGCCTGTGCAACCAGGGAGAAGCAATTGTAACCCTTCCCCCCTGAAGTTACTGAATAAAAGGATTCAACAGCTTGTCCAATGCTGTACTGCACTAATTAGGCAGCATTGAAAATCACTAGAGAATATCTCATGAGAATCTAAATGACCCTGGAGGGCAAGATGCCTCCTTCCCTTCTTCTTGGAAGAGAAAGACAACCAGGAAGCTAATTCAAAGCCAAAAGACCTAGAACCAGCTTCTCAGAAGAACAGAGCTCTATGGGAAGGCTAAATTGCTAAAATGGAACCTTAAGCAGGACAACAATGAGCTACTATCAATTTCCCATGGGAATCTGTAAAACGTTGAGAGAAGGTTGGTTGGCATAAGACGCCTCAAGCAGGCTTACACCTGGCATCAATCTGTATCAAGAATGAGGGAGGAAACCAGATTGTACACCAAGAGTTCTCTTAACAGTTTCATTACTCCAATGTGCCTTTAAAATGTATCTTTAAAGGTGAATGCTGGAGAAAGGGGGGATATAGACAAATCCTCTACCATGATCCCACTGATCTTAATAGAAGCAAAAGTTGCCATATTCCCAGAGTCCAAAGACATGGTGGGGGGGTATCAGTTGTAAGAGGAAGGGCTGGAGCACACAGGCACATCCTCCCAATGGGGAACATGGGCCAAGAACAAACGACCAAGGATGAAAAGAGGTAATGCTAGTGCTTCATCTCACCACCTGAAACCACATACGCTACTGAAATCATCCTCTCCTCAGGGCCAACACAAAGTGAAGTTCGATCAAAGAATGAATCTCAGGTTGAGATCATTCAGGATAAGATATAAGATATACCCAACAAAATGCCTTCAGGGTACGGCCACACTGCAAGCAGTGAGCAACATGGCTTGCTGCTAATTATGAAACTTGATCATTCTTATGTGGGTGGCCACACTGAAGGAATGGGATGATTTGACATCTCACTAAACCTTTCCACTCATGCACACAATGTATCATCTTTAAAAAACATAGAGTTCCGAGCATCTTTCTTCAGGAAAAATGTGTTCTCTAAAGTTTGTTACAGGTTTACTTAACCTCTCTTCAAGTCTGCTGAGCAATACATCAAACGATCCTTGGCTCATACAAAAATATTCATAAAATTTGTTATCGTACATTCAAGGATATTTATATAGATTATATAATTCACTCATTCCATTCTTCTCTTGATAAACTCATGAATCCAGACTTATTTTACCAGCATGGTATTTCATCAAGCTTCATGGAACACTTTTCCAAAAAAAAAAAAAATTTTCTAAAATTTGACAATGAAATGTCTGCAATGATGATCAGCATCAACTAACGTGTCACCTCTTCAGCAGCTCCAGGGTGGCTATGCAACTCTCTGCCGCTCCGCAATGCTGCTCATCGCTAGATGCTACCTCACCATTTGCAGAGTGGCCATACCCTAAGTGATAGTGACCACAATCCGTCACTACCCTTAAAACTAGATAAAAGGGCCAACTTCAGATGTACATAGGTGTCAGCCCTGGTTCAAGAATAATTAAGTGTCCCTGCAGACCAATGGAACAGTTCCCAGCAGGGCCCCACAAAAGATCGGAGCTGAAGGCATAATACAGTAGCACACAACCAGTACCCTAAAGGCTGACTACCAGTGCAAGAAATTTTACCCAATTCTACAAAGGTAGGTGCTATGGATCACCCATGGGCCAAGTCACAAAGAGATTCACAGGTATTCTTCACCTTCCAAACCTGCTTTCAGGAGTACTGAACATATTCCAATAGAACTGAGCACAGAGGAAACCAAACCTTACTCTTGAGGAGGCATAAGGGGAAGATCAAAACTGACCAGACCCTGAAAAATGAGCGAATCTCAATCACAATGCAGTGGGAAGAGAGAAAGCTCAAACTATCAATCCTTCCAACTAGGGCTGGACTTCCTCAAATGAATGTGAGCAAGAGAGAAGCTAGTGGGTTTACTGAGAGAAATCTCCAGCAAAGAAAGGGAATCCTTCCTTTTTTCCAAGCAGCTTAAGAAACACAGACACAGACTAGACTCAAGGCTAACTTGGCTTCCCCAATACAGACAGGAACCCTCGGTTTCACCTGTCTGACCTACTCAGGTTGTTAAAACTCACACAGGATCAAGTAAAATAACTGAGAAGATCCCTCCACAAGAGACATCAGCATCAATACAGAAACAGAGGGAATTTCTCAAAATTAGGATTTAAAAACCACTAATTACAGATTTTGGAAATTGGCGAACACTGCAATTAATGAAACACCAGCACAAGTCCTTTGAGAACATCCAAGAACAAGGTACAGCTAAGACATGTATTTTTGGCTTTAAATTTTACAGCAAGCATTTTAGCTATCACTGACTTTCAAAATATTCTTTAAAAACCTATTTTGCAAACTTAAGCATTACTATAACTATCAGCACATGTTTTGCTTGTTTTACACAATATACAAACCACTGGTCCTTTACATGAGGAAGACTCACTTGTTGGAGGGAAGAATCTGAGTGAGTCTCTGAACTGACTGGAGTCCGCCACACCTGGGCTACTCCTCCTGGTCGAAAGAGCAAGGAGTATCGTGCCTCTGACATTCTGATTGGAGTATAGGAACTGCAAGATCAATTGTCAGACTTCTGGACCTTTTCGAATGAGTGAGGAATCACAACTCATATGAAAACAGGTTAAGAAGACTCTTGAGTCGGAGGCAGTAAGGCAAAAACCAGAAAAGGGTTTGTCTTATTGCCAGGGTCTCCTTCCTCTCCTTGCCAGAGGAAGGGGTGGGATTGCTTCTATGAATCTAGGAAAGAAAAACAGAACAGGTGCTCGATGTGTAAGCTTACCGCATCAGACGCCAGTTCCAGCAAGTATCAGTTCGAGTCCCATTCTCTGCCCATAAGAAGAGAACAGGGGGGACAAGAAAGGAGGAGGAGGGGAGGCCAGTCACTCTTGCAATCCCTCTCACTTCCAGAACTGTACACCTTAGGCAAGATGCTACCTGTCCTCTTATAGGAGCTGGGTAAGAAAACACAACTGTTGAGCAGCCACCACAGGTCCAAGGAATGGGAGTTCCAAGGACTCATGGGCAAAAACCCTAAGAAAGAAAGACAAAAATATGGTCTGATGAAACCAAATCTCTGCTTTCAGACTGACAGAAACTTCCAGAATGCAAGGGATAGACCAAACCATTGACTTCTTGAGCTCTCGGGTGGAATGTACAGGTGTCATAATCGTCAGCTGCAGAGTATGTCCTTCCGATCGTCTCATAAGGCCAGAAAGAAAGACGTGTCCTTGGACACTTCTTTCCTGAGTGAGTTAGTACTAGTGCAAAGCCGTCAACATCCATTAGAGATGTCGAGTCTTCTTCAGAAAGTACTACAGCACCCTAACAGGACAAAGCAGCAACTGATCTGGATCATCGACTACAAAGTCCAAGGGGGAGGGGATCATGAAGAACTTGAACCTAGCAACAGGTACCAATGGGTTGGGAGTTCGCTATCTGGGACAGGGTTGAGCTACTAATCTCCATCCCTTGAAAGCTCACAGCAAAGAAGGTCCACGAAGATCATCTATCCTCTTCTCTAATGCTGGAGTGAGATGAGAGATGGACTTGAGAGGCAGATCTCTGTCTGATGACTCTCGCAAGGGCACTTGCAGATCATGAGACAGGAACCCTAAACGAGAGTCACATATCTCCCAGGGGCCTGAGGTCCCTGGGAGAGCAAGATCAAAACTTCTCATCAGTAGCTGAATCTCAACTGAGGTGAAAGACTAGGCCGAATGTGGATTAGAGTCTTTACACTGAACCAGAGAGAAGAAACTCTCAGCAAAAAAGACGAGGAAGTCCACAACCTGCTAAAGAGCGTATCTGACCAGAGAAAAAGTCCCTTCAACGACACCAACCAGCGAAGACGGCTCCAATCCCTGGGTACTGCAGCAGAGGACTGATAGAGATATCCAGCTATCTCTGTTGCCGCTCAGCAAGAAGCCTATGCTTGCAAGGGAAGCCGGATAGTCTCTAGTCGTGACAGCATAGGGATGATACTGCCTTAGAAACCGCTTCACGTGTCCCTGACACAGAAGGTCGGGTCAGGGAGGAACTTTTCTCAGTGCCTCAGAAGCAGAGCTAGCAGGTCGGGCAAAAGGCGAAATCCTCCAGCATTCATCTAAATTCAGGGTGAGCAACACTTTGCTGAACACCTTGCGAATTATTCAAATACAAAGGGAAGACGAAGACATCGAGGTTGTCCCACAATGTCAGCATGCATCACCGTAGCTGCCAGTGGGTCTGGTACAATGGACCAGAAGACCTGCAGACTTCTGTTGTGCCGGGCAGCGAACAGAAAGATGATAGGGAGCCCTTAAGTTGAGTAACCTCTCTGTAAAGAACTGAGTGAAGGGAGCACTCTGTCCCTGTCACTTGATGCCAGAGGCTGAGCTTGCCTGCCAATGCGTCCCACTGCCCACAATGTATCTGGCTGACGGCTCTACAGAGTGCACCACAGTTCACTTGAGCACCTGCAAAGTCAACCGAAGCAACAAGAGGGAAACAAGACCCTCTTGTTTGTTGACATATGCCACTACTGTGGTATTGCCCAACAACACCATAGAGTATCTCAAATAACCAATCCTGAAACTCTCGAAAGGCCAGAAAACTGCTTTGAGTTCCAGGATGTTGATGAGAAGGTACTTATCGTCTCGGTAGCATACCTCGAAGACAACAATCCTTCCGGTGTGTGCCTATTCCCCGGTTGGTGCATCTGAGAACAGAAGCATGTTGTGAGAACATACAGGTTTATTCAGAGGTTCCTGTCAATCAAGCACCAGCCTAAATCCACCCTCATCCTTCAAGAGAGGAAAGGATTAAGAAATGGCAGCAGAGCTCGTTCATTCTCCATGAAGAGAATCGAAGGCAAAGCTGCCCCTGAGGGGACAGCATCTGCAGAGACGACAGGACACTGAAGACGACTAGCTCTAGCCAGGCTGGCTGCTCCCGAAGTCAGGAACACCGGAGAGGAGATGGAACAGAAGTTCAATGAAAGGTGGCCGAGATCTGGAGGACAACAGATACTTCTGAAGGATATCTGCGATACTTCTGAAGGATATCTGCTACCAGGTCTCTGCTATGTTGCTGTCACAAAGTCCAATGACTTGACAGTCATTGCTTCATCAAGGCACCAGCAGGAGGAGAATGCCGTTCCAAGCGTTCTGGGAAGAGGTCTGAAAAGACACACATATGCGCACTTTCTAAGGAGAGAATGAGGAAGGCTGGGTATTCTGCGAGCACCTTTGAAGCCTGAGGCTTCTTGGGGGCTGAGGGAGAGCTAGCCTGCCATTGTCGGGAGGACAAGGCAGGTGCCTTGGCACGTTCCTTGACTACTGCAGAATCTACCTACTCTCTGTGAAAGAGGGAGGCAGAATCAAGCAAAGGTCCATTCCTGAAGGAATGTGACAACTCGGGACTTACTAGACTGGAAGTCAGAATCAGGACAGTGCCCCTCTTCTTAGCACCAGAATTGCCCACAGGTTGCTGTCTGGTGCTGGGCAGGTGAACCCACCCCCAGACTGGAACAGTCTGTAGAAGGCAGAGTCCTCTTCAGGAATGATCGCATCAGAGGCGGCAAATCCTTGAAAAAGTGAAGGATCACAGATTCATCATTAGACTACCTAGAGGGACACCACAGCAGTGTCCTCCAGGTTTGCAGTCTCTTGTTGCAAGAGGGAACACCCTTTACGGCAAAGAGAAACAGCGAGAGATCCAAGTCCAGACGAGCCAGAGCCAGAGCCAAGACAATCTGCTAGTTAGCATAAGACCCCTCCAAGGCAAGAAGAATCTCTTTTGTCCAGGAAGAGGAAGGGGAAGGAGCTTGATTGGGTGGCTCGACCAAAATGAACTCCTTGTCCAGGGAAAAAGCATTCATCTGGTTAAGAATGCCCTTATAGCGAGCAAGGACAGCAGCAGCCCCAGTGAAACCCCTGCAAGGAGCAGTGAAGGGTTATTCACAGGGGATGCTGCAGTCCTCTCCCTGAGATCATTGTGCTGACGAATCGGTGTGAAGATCTCTTTGAAAAGAAAGTTGAAGGCATCTGCATCCAGAAGAAGACCCTCGAGTTCTTCTGGGGTACGACACTCCTGATCTCTTCTCCTTGGAGTGAAAACCTTGCCAGAACCAAGAAAACCATCCTCGACTACTTGGATGTACGGCAAGCTGATCCAAGAACCTTGTAACAGAACTCCGATAAGAAACAAAACTTGTTGTAGTCTTCTCTATCCAACTTGCATCCCCCGCCAGCAACCAAAAGGGTCTGAGAAAAGAGGAGAGGAGAAAGAGCACTCTTACCTGTCCTGCTAGAAGAACCAGCAGGAGAGACTGACCGCATGCGATCATCAACCAGGGGTGATGACGGTAGCATGGAGGAAGGAGAGCGCTAATGCCACGGCAAAGCGCTAACCTGAAAAGAGCGAAAGTTCACTTGAGCTGAGTCTCCTGAAGGAAAGAGAACCCTGACAGCATTCGGTTTGCCAAACCAAGCAAGGCAAACCGATCACGTGGCCGCAATCAGGGGCTGGGGAGCAAGCCAAACTGCATGAGCTGAGAGAACCGAGCCAATCACGTAAATGCAATCATGGGCCGGGCGAGCAAGCCGAGCCAAGCGGGCCAAGCCAGTCTCGTAATGCGATCAGGGGCTGGGCGAACAGGCGAACCGACCCAAACCAATCTTGTAAACTCGATTGGTAGCTGGGCAATCAAGCAGGGCTGAGCCAAGCCGAGCCAGGAAAGCTAGGTTCTTGGCTACAGTGAACTAGCACTGTCCTCAGGCATGCTCTAATCTCCTTCAAGGCCAAAGCCCCTCAAGAAGAAGGTTTAAAGGGGATTCTTGTCTGCTACAAGAGTGCTCGGACCCAAGGGTCCAAGACATGAGTTTTGGAACTGACCAAGAACTCAAAACGAAGCTGGCAGGAGGTTTCAAAACACCTGAATGTCTCAACCTTCTCTCGTCCTGTGACTAAACCAGACCGGAGAGCGAACCCACTAGTACTAGTTTGGGGAGCGCCCGGGATTCCGCAGAATTCTGGGCACTTGACGACTTGTTAGTCAAGCGCTTGTGATCCCTAGGAATCTTAGCACTCACCAAACACTCGAGATTCCAAGGGGTCCGAGCGCTCGGCGAGACTCCCGAATCTTGTAAGAACAGTCATCAGGAGTAATTCCTCTCGGCTTCTGAGGAAACCGAGGAGGGACAGGCACAGAACCAGTCTCAGACAATGACTTCTAACAACTGGTATTTGAAAGAAACCACTGCCTCTCCGGAGAGAGATACAGTAAACCCCCTGTACTCACGGGGAATGCGTACCGCACTCCCCCCCCCAAATAGCTAAAATCTGCGAATACTTAGAACCCCTCTAAAAGCACTTAGAACCGCACAGGTAGTGCAGTTACGATAATTAATCTCCTACGATATTTCAAGTTTATGATGAGGTTAGAAACCAAGGCAGCAGGGTACAACAGGCAGAGAGAGACCAACTTAAATAGACCAACTTCTTTTCCTCCATCTCTTTATTCCATCTTCTAGTTATAAAAACTAAAAGAGAATGGTATTGTTAGTAACGTTATAGTAAAACAGCCATAAACAACTGAACAAGAAACTGTTGTTTAACTAATAATCAAATCGGATAACAACTGTCTTCCTTGTATTTCAACCATCGTACAGTTAAACAATTACCAAAGTTATGTTACAAATTTAATGACATTACGTACAATACGACTGATATATTTTTACACTATACCGTTATTCACTTTGGATAAAAGATCGGCAAGAAAATATACTGCTACAGTAAATTTAAACTGCAAGTTGTAGCCGAAGCTGAGAAAACAATGTTCATGCTGCTAATGACCATAAATTATCATGCATCGGCAACATGGATGAAACTCCACCGTAAATAAAACTGGAGAGTATTCTGATCAAAACTACTGGGCATGAAAGAACACATATTACTGCTGTTTTCACCGCGATAAAAGATAAATAAGTAAAGCTCGTACTGTAATGAAATCAAGAGAAAATAGGGAACGGAATCTTGATTTTTGTTGTTACACAAAATAATTTAATAAACATGCCGCCAACGTCATGTCATCTGATAACGAAAAAAATAGCTAAATCAATTTCACAACACCACGTATTTCGACTTTAAAACACTTCGTATAATGAAAAATATTTTGTCCCATATAAATAAAGTATCTAGAGATTCATTTACGCTAACTAGAAGCAAGAAAAACGCTCTGAACTGAGTTAAACACAGCAAAATAAACTTACCGCACAACCGACCTCCAAACCAAAGCATTGATTGCTATGATCGCAATTTATAATACAAAAGCAATATAAGATATACAATTTTATTGGATACAGTGTAGTAAAGTATAACTTTTAAAAGAGCCATGGAAAAGCATTTATGTTGATGTTTGAACGATGTTAATATGTGAATATAGAGTACAGTATGATGTAGGCTAGGCTACCGATAATAAGCCTTGTTTGTTATTCAAGCTCTCTTTATACTGAATTAAAGGCTACCAATAGACTAAGCCTTGTTTGTTATTCAAGCTCTCTTTATACTGAATTATCATAAGTCACTCTGCATTGATCCTGCAGAATTAGCTGGTATATGTATAGAGCATACTGTGTAGTGTAGGTTAGGCTACCATATATGTATAGATGGTACTGATTATCCTAGTGTAGGCAGCGATATTGAACGATTTTTTCAACCTATGATGGGTATTTTGGAACCTAACCCTCCGTAAGTAGGGAATAACTGTATTTTGATAGTTTAAACACAAAAAAAAACCATCTAAAAATGCTTATGCCTGAGTATTTTAATAGTTTTATCACAAAAAGTGCATTTAGTCATGGAAATGATATGAAAATACAGTAATCAGTGAATATTTCTCAGTGAAAAATACCGCGAATGGGCGAATTTTCCGCGAATAATGGGGAGATATGTTCCACAGTGAAATCCGTGAATATGTGAGTCCGTGAATAGTGAGACTGCGAAACCAGGGGGGTTTACTTTAGTCCCTTAGAAGTCCTGCAGGACCTCTGAAGGGAACCTTCTGCTTGCCTCTCCAGACGCTCACACCCTTGGGATCGAAACACCAGGCTGGGAACCTGACCGAGCACTGGCAGTAATGGCAGGAAGAACCGAGATGCATGTCTTGGTTCTTTCTCTTGTCCAGTGCCTGAACCAGCAGGGTGAAGGCAGAAAACAAAGTCAACGATAGAGTTGAAGAAGACAACTACATCTCACAGGACTTCTTCCTCGATCTCTTCTCCAACATCTTCTACAGAATGGTGGTCAGGAAACACAGAACTGCAGGGGCAGCTAAATCAGGAAGCACAACGGTAGCAGCCCAGGTGGCAGGAGCACCAAGAGAAGCAACAGGAGCAACCAGGGCAGCTGACTCAGGAGCCATGACAGGAGTGGCTTGGCTGGCAGGAGCTTCAGGAACGTCAGCAGCAGTGACAGGAGCAACCAGGCAGCTGAGGCAGGAGGAACAGCAGGAGTGGCCCAGTGACTGGCCGCCAGGGCAACAGGAGCAAAAAGACAGGAGGCACAGCAGGAGCAGACAGGACCACAGGTACGACAGGAGGCAGTGGCACAGCCTGCAGGAGTGCCAGAGAACAAACAACAGTTGGTCCCCCTTGTCAGGGAACAGTGTTGACATCGACGTCACCATGGTCATCATCGAAGTATCCATTGTATGAGGGCAGCCTTCCTGCCACAGGGAAACTTCAGTTGTGCCTTATGATGCTCACTGTCAAACTGAAGAAAAAAGCCAAAAAGATTAGTAAAGGGAGACTCCTCTCACTCCAACGGATATTGCCCTACAAAGCGAGAGGAGGCCCCTGAGAAGAGGTCGCCCAACCACCTGTCCCAACCCCAATCTTCACTCACGAGGACAAAGGAGAGGTCTCTCCCGAAGGAGAGACAGCCAGGAGGGAAGCTCCCAGAAGGAACGAAGGGGAAGTCACCAAGAGCGCCATCAGAGGCAAATAACCTTCCGATGATGCCTGGCAACCGCCCCCTCCCGATATGGTTCCTCCCAGCAAAACCGCCCACAGCATAAGAGCAACACTCGCAAAAGACAGCAAAGTTTACTGTCACGTCCCCGAATGAGGAATGGAGGGTGTGAGGTCCAAATGATAGGGGGAATGAATTGTTACACCCTGGCTGCCAACCCCAAGAAACACAAGCTGGGAAAAGACAGCCTTACCACAAGGATATCAAAATTGTGAGTTCATATATTAAATATCAACACAGAATATATACACAAAAACAACACAAAAGATCCAACAGAGAAAGAACAGCTTAACAACAATCAGGCAAAGAGCTCCAAAAACACGTCTGCACAGCAAATTGGAATGTTTACATCCGGGCAGGCGGGCCTCCCACCTACTGGATGGTAGTTAATGCCTAACCACCTTGTTCAAGAGTTTAATGACAGTTTTCAGCTTCGCTGTAAGTAATTCCTGATGTAAAGGACCAATGCTTTGTATATCATGTAGGAACAATTGATCTTTTGATCAAACATAAACTCTATACTGGTGATGGTTATTGGGGTTGGAAGCAAGGGAGCCAGGCATGGGAGTAGGCAGATGCAGAGTAGGAGGGGTAGAAACAGGAGAAAAAGCAGGAATAGGAGTAACAGGAATAGCAGGACTATCATCTATATTAGGTTTAGGATTACAGTAGTTTCTAGGCCAAGTCTCTCAGCTCTAAAAGCCACCTTCCTCTTCTTATCCCTTTCTAACTTATCTAGGTGAGATTTAAGAACACTCTACTTTTTCTCATCCCAATCATTACATTCTGCACAAGTTTTCTCCCTACTACACACCTGCCCCCTTCACTGACTGCAAATTGTATAAGAATCATAGCAAAATTTAACTAATCTGGTTTTACAACCTTCATTACAATACCGTAAACTAGAGGAACTAGAACCAGACATAATATAAAAAAAAAAAAACTAGAATCCTGATCCCAAAAGCTAATAAGCTGATCCAAGCTTGAAGGCTACTCAAAATAAATTGGAAATACTTCACTGAAGTCCAGTAAATACAACGGAAAACCATGAAAAAGCTGCTGCAAACAACCCAATGTTTAGCTGAGAGCCGACAGAAACACGATGAAGTTATCTGCTAAGTCATTTCAAGTACTTCAGATAGTTACACAAAACAACTGAAGCACTACTGCAATTTTTTAAACAACCCTGGCAGACTTAAACAGAGCTTATTAAGTTACTTTATGAAAACAGAACTTCTACTGAAGAGATTAAGCATCTGTAGCAAGCAAATTTTCATAAAAACAGATGACAACCCCTGGCAGACTTAAACAGAGCTTTGTGTGCCTCAGTACTAGAAAATTTACAAAACGTGCTCTAATTGAAGGAGAAAGCTTGGGTTCTCTTCTCCAAATACCTAAATGGCGCAGAAATATGCAAAGACAAGCAAGACCCATTCTTGTGGACTTAGCTGATTCGCTTCAGACTGTTTCCCTTGTCTCCCTTCTTCGAGTCGTGGATGCAATGCAGGTACTTGACTACTGTGCCTCCTGTCACCAGGTGTCGCTTTGTGCCTCCAGTGTCGCCAGCTGTCTCCTCCTGTTGCCCTCTGGCAGAAGAAGAGTTTGAGTGGGAGGATCTTCTTCAGTTTGATTGGAATTTGCTGGAAGGTTGCGCTTTGCTGCATCCTCATTTAGTTGAGGGAAGCAGGTGATACATGTTCACAGGCAGGACTCAAGTACTGGATAGATATTGACAGTCTGGAGTAGGCGCTGAGAGTTCTGGAATCGGCACCGAGCATTCGGGAATCGGCACTGGGTGCTCGGGAGTTGGCACCGAACTTTTGGCAACCAGTGCCAAGCGCGCAGAGGTGGACAGCGGGTGCTCGGGAGCAGGCACTGAGCACTCATTGTCACTACATCTCTTCAAGGGTTGGGAAATGCCGTGAAAAACACCTAGAATGCCTTTTGTCAGGGCTAATTTTGAATCCGACAACAACTGGTGGACAGTAAAAGGGACGCTGTTCCAACAGCAGCCTGAGGGTCTTCCACTAAGCAAACTGTGAGTGACTGGTTCTACTGAGGAGGTAACATCTATGGGCAAACCCCACCAACCTCCTTTGGACCTTCAGTATATCTTCTTCCTTCCATCTAAGAGAGTCAGGGGGGCACTCTGGAGCCACTGGACGTTTGAAAATGCTGGGCGCCTACTAGCACTGGAAGAGTGTTTGGTGCCAAATACTGGCACTCCACAACTGAAAGTTCAAAAGACAAGCATCATGGACTTCCAAACTGGAATCTATATCACTGAAGCATATTCATTTGGACACCTTTTCAATGGCTGTCCGCTGAGGCCTGGGACCAGACAACAGGCTTGACTGAGGGGGGCAAACCCCCTTAAACTCCCCTGGACTGCAAGTGTGTCTTCTCCCAGGTTTAGGGGAGCAGGACAGTGACCTTTGGTCTAAGAGATCCGATGGGCCAGATAGCCACCTCGTCCACTACACTTTCGGCAAAACACCTTTTCAGTGGCTGTCTGTCGCAACCTAGGACCGTAAAACAGGTTCGACTGAGGGGGCAACTACCCTGGGAACTTCCCATCAGCCTCCATTGGACTTTTAGCATGGCTTCTCCCAGGTTCAGGGGAGTATGACAGTGACTTAGGTCTAGGAGAACCAACGGGATGGATAATCACCTCCTCCACTGCACAACACTACACTATCACAAGGTTAACTTCTGTTAACCTAAACACAAGAATGACAAAGGGCATGGGGAGGAAGCAAGGGAGCCAGGCATGGGAGAAGATAAGAGGGCTTGTAGCAGGAGAGAAAAAATTAATGTGGGAAGAGTTGGCGCCACATGATTGGGAGCTGGCACCGGGTGCTGGGAGCTCCCAGGTTGTAGATGGTGCTGGGTTTAGCTAGGCACCAGATGAGCTAGTAGCTCAGGAAGCTTGTGAGCGCTCCTGGGTGCTCGGCACAGAAGCTAGTGGGTGCTCTTAGGCACTCGGTACCGATTCTCAGCTGTCAAGAAAGTCTATTTATCCAAAAGCCCATTGCCACCAAAATAAGTAATTTCTCTCCTTACTACCTTCTGCCCTTACACTTTTTCAGTTCTCTGCAAAGGAAAGTGTAATAAGAAAATGTTCTAAATCAATTCTTTACCGACAAATGTTTTGAACTACACAGAGTACCATCACACAACATATCTCAATTCCTTATCAAACATTATTTGAGACTTGCTGATATGTATTCACCATCGAAAGCATCAGTTCAGTAGCGAACATGACATTTTCATTATAATATGCTACTCGGTAAAGGAGAGTTAATCAATTGATTGCAAAATCGCTGTAGTGAAATATGATAAACTTGAATCAGATCTTAATAACAAAACAATACAATACTGATCCTG
Source organism: Macrobrachium rosenbergii (assembly GCF_040412425.1). NCBI lineage: Eukaryota > Metazoa > Arthropoda > Malacostraca > Decapoda > Palaemonidae > Macrobrachium > Macrobrachium rosenbergii. Next base: position 18,619,181 of record NC_089769.1, on the reverse strand, counting down.
AAAGCTGCAGGCTTAAAGGCTACTCGAAATCAGCAATAATATTTCACTGAAATCTAGTTATCCAACTGGCGAATAATAAACAAAGTAGCCGCAAACACCCAATGTTTACACGGAATGCAGCAGAAAGAGAAAGAGGTTGTCTGCTAAGTCGTTCCTAATATTCCCGTTAGTGGGTGGTACTGGTCACCTACACTAAACAATTGGAGTGCTACTGCAGATTTTAAAATTTAAGTGGAAAGTATAGCTATGTAATTACAGTAGAGTAATACGGTACCGCGAACTTGTGTGATTCGAGTTGCAAGAATTCACAGAAACGCGAACTTTTCATTGGAACCTAACTAATTATCATACATAAGTTTTCACAGACACATGAACATTTGCAAATACTGAGAAACCCTGAAAAGTGTTTATGTTTAATATTTTTATGTAATAATTTATACGTTTTCAAGCTTTAATGTGTAAATTAAATAACATTAAATAATAAAAGTAATAATTTCTCTCTCTCTCTCTCTCTTTTCTGAGATGAGAAAATTTTTATGGTACATGTGTGTATTTATTTGTTTTGCATGATAAATAAATTTTTTACCTAATAATATAAGTACTAATTTTCAAATATTAATAAAATTAATAAGGTTAAATAATAAAATTAAAAATAATAATAATAATAATAATAATAATATAACTGTAATTACAAAATTTTTATGTGATACGTGATTTAAACAAATATTTTTCCCTCATCTTCTGTAAGAAGCTCAAAGGCAAAAAGCTGTCAGACATGTCACTTTAACATGACAAGAAGGGGTAGTGTTGCTGATTAGTGGTCAAAGTTTTTTTGTAACTCTCTCTCTCTCTCTCTCGTAGTTAGTGCAACCTATGTATTACTGTTTCTCTGTATATCTTTAACTGTACAGTAGATAATTTTAAATTGATCTAATTTTACCTGTACCGTCTACAAAATGTAAATGCCCCGTTCTAAAACACAGGGACATTGATCATTTCAGAACAATGAGAAAGAGACAGAATAAAGATGTTTTTGAAAACGAGGTTGAGAAGACTTCTAAAAATAGATCGGTGGAATGGGGGGAGAGAGAAATAGTATACTAATCTTCACACTCTCCTATATTCTTATGTTAACCATTTATTTCTTTTTTTTTTTAGGGTCATGTATTAAGCTAACTTTTAAATGAAATTACAGTAATTTTAATTTCATTTAAAAGTTAGTTTGATACTGAATTTCCACCTTCTGGTATCTAACGTAAGAATAACATTTCTATCTCTATCTCTCTCTCATGTTATTCCCTCTGTCTCTGTAATTATTCATAAATAATTTACCTTGATATTCCAAGTAAGGACAATCACTCACACATTTTTACAACTTATTATTTCTCTGTACGTCTTTACTTGTACAGTAGATAGTTTAAATTTATCTAATTTTACCTGTACCGTCTATGAAGTATAAATGCGCTAGTGTGGCAAATACGTTCTAAAACATAGACACATAATAACTAAGAGTTGTATTAGTCCATATAAAAAACACTGTTGTTTGTTCATGAAAAAGCATTTCAGAACAAAGAGAAAGAGACGTAGAATAAAGAAGTTATTAAATAGGGGTTGAGAAGACTTCTAAAAATAGATTCAGTTGGAAGGGGAGAGACAGAAATTCTCTTCCAAATTTCTATTTCTATGTCAACCATTTATTTCTTTTTTTAAGGGTAATGGATTAAGCTAACTTTTAAATGAAATTAAAGTGGCTTTAATTTCACTTAAAAGTTAACTTAATAATTTGGGAGCATGATTAGGGTCATATTTAGTGTTTAAACTTTAGAAATAATCATTTATTAGCATTTTTAGAGACTGTGCCAAACTTATGCGAAAATTCACCTTGTGAGAGGGGTTCTGGAACCTAACCTCGCGAAAGTTCAGGGTGTCACTGTACTTGCTAAGTTCTTTTATGAAAATAAGGTTTACATAATGTTCTAAATTCTCAATACACTTTTCCTGAACCAAAAGGGGAGCGGAAGGCGGAGCTAAAGAGGAAGCCTCAATACTAATTAACACCTAGACTGACTATGGATGACTACAGATGAAGGGCATGGATATGGGGGAGGAATGATAGGTTGAAAACCTAACCTAACTAACTGCTTTTGCAATCTATCAGCTTCCCTTCTCCCCCTATACAGTACTAATGAACTTAAGCAGAAAGTCTTTTGAAAATCCCTATTTCATCACAACTATTCTCAACATCACACTTTATACCACTGCAGCCAGTGTAAACTGTGTATCTCTTAAAAAACCAACATCCTGCTAACACAGTAATCATTCCTACAGAACCTGATGTTCTTAGCCTTGTTTCCAGTGGAGGCATCCTAGGAAAATAATTCTATATTACCATGATAGCAGCAAACAGCCATGAAATACCAACAAGCACCTATACACAATGGCAGCAAGGGAAATTCTGACAAGAGATAAAACTTTTGAAACACACCTGGTGGAGAACAGGTGTACTAGACAGTCATCCTGGCAGCCATTCAACCTTTTGTTTGCATGCTGACTCGCCTATTGGCATGGAGATATAAGTTAAACATTACTGACGACCAATTTAGCTGAAAGGGCAAGGTCTTCAGTCAGATAGTCTCCTCTTCCTCAGGTTTGCCAGAAGTTGTGAAACCCCTGGGGAGACCCAAACACCAATCTGTTCACAACTGCCCAAAACACTATTCTCCCAGTTTATTGCACTCCATGCCAGGATTCTCAGGCATGGGCAGTTGATACCTTCCTTCACAATGGTCGAATCTAGACCTTTATGCTTTTCCTCTGTTTGCTGTTTTGAGGAAAATAGGCAGAACATATGGATGTTATGATAGCTCATTTGGCCCCGAGGGAATGGCAAGAACACAAGGATGATTCTGATAGCTCATTGGAATGGCACGAATTTCTAGGTATAATAATGCTAGATATAAGGGAATGGTTCCCATAACTTCCTTTCCTGGTAGTATATGTTCCGGAAACATACTTCTTCCAAAACCCCGGAACAGTGAAAGCCCTTTTCAGACCAGACCTCATTATTTTTAGACCAGAAGATTCCATCAAACCTCCACATGCTTCATCTGACAGTGTGGGGATTGTCATTGTCTGTTACGAGCTAAGGGCATTTCTGGCAATCCTAAAGTCTAGAAGGCCCTCCACTGTTCAACTTGTGTATCTATAAAAGTGGTCAGTTTATGGATCTTGGTGCAAGTCCAGAGTGATATCCAGCACCCGCTCACTAGATAGCCTGAATTAAGTTCTGCCAGTATCTCAAGTACGCAAAGCAGTTTTCTGTCACAGCAATCAAAGGATACCGTCTTACATTGCATTCAGTTCTACATCTTGCTGACTAGAATATCACTCACAATTTAAAATTTGAAGAGGTTTTCTATCTTTTGTGGTGGAAATTTCAATCTTCCTATCATGGTTTACGTTGAAATTTAGACATAGTCCTCCAGATTTTAACACAACCTCAGTTTGAGTCTTTTGATAAGGCATCACTTAAGAACTTTGAAGACACCTTTCTTTTAGCTCTTGCTGCAGCAAGGTCTGTTAGTGAGCTTCAAGCCCTTTCTTGTATGTGAGATTTCTTCTAGTGGCAACCTCTCTTTCCTTTTATTGCTTAGAGAAAAGATATAGAAGTGAAAGCCGTTCTCAGATTTGTGACATTGCCTAATTTAACTGCTTTGGTAGACAATGATGAAGTGGCTGTCCTATGTCCAGTTAGAACTCTTAAGGGTTTATATTAGTGAGCTTCAAGCCCTCTCTTTTACGTGGGCTTTGTTGTAGTGGGAACCTCTCTTTTCTTTCGCTGCTTAGAGAAAAGATTAGAAGTGAAAACCCTTCCTCAATTTGTGACAGTGCTTAACTTAACTGCTCTGGTAGGCAAGGAAGAAGTAGCTGTCTTAAGTCCAGTTAGAACTCTTAAGTGTTTACCTTGACAGACATAAACCTTGAAGAGGAGGAGTTAAGTATCATCTGTGGTGTTAGGAAACCAAGCACTCCTATGCCCAAGAATGCCTAAGTCAATGCACACAGAATTGATTCCTGAGCTTTTACCATTTTTTAAAATAATCCTCATGCTTCCGTACCATACAAACATCTTTATTTCCTTTAAAACCTTTCACTAGAGAAGGTTGTCATACAGCTCATGAGTGATATAACTGTTGTTGACTCAAATTATTTGCAAAATGTTCAAATTTAGCGTGAGGTCTAAAGCCATTAGTCCTATCATTGCAGCACGGGGCACTTTCTCTTGAACCAAATATGATAGTAACCTTGCTTTCTATCTTATCATTAGCTGCTATTGAATTTTGGGAAATGAAGGTACACATTGTTGTCTAGGAGCGCACCTTCATATACGAAGGTGGCAGTTGTCTAGTTTTGGACTGTTGGTCATGGGCTTTCGACTCAGGCACAGAAGTCACTAGAACTCTAAAGACAGCTCTTTTTTCTGTGTAAGGATCCTCTGACAAGTCTTGCTACGAGGGCCTTACACCATGTTGTGGTTCCAATGTCTGGCAACAGTACTTGCCAGTAAGGATCACACAAAAGGCAGGAATGTTGAACATTGTTCTCTGGTTGCATTAACCCGCCACCCTCATTCATTGTGGCAGTCAGCTAACTTTAACAGTAGGTTTAAAGAGGAAACCCACCCAGCCTCCCCACATCTTAGTGGGTGGTCATGAAGAATTCTGACAAGAATGTAAACATCTCAGCACCACCTGGTGGGAAACAGGTAATTACAGAGACAGTCCTAACAGTTATCCAAGCACCATTTTTTTTTATTTTGTATGCCGATTGCACCTAATGGCACAAAGATATAAGCTAACTTCAACAGTAGGTAAGTATCCAAATAATTAATTTCATCATGAAAATTATAATTTTCTTCTTTTTATTTTTCTAACATCCAAAGTAATTCTTTATAAAGCTGCATGATTTAAAAATACTGTGAAGACAGTATAATCTAAGACTCCAAAGTTAACTCAGGAATGTAAACATCAACAGAAATTATGCACTACATATTAAAAACCAATTCACGAACAATTCAAGATACAAACGACCATCCGTAACATAACTCATTCGTAAGTCATGTAGTGAATATTTAAACCAATGTTGAAAGTACATTCTTCAGTAAGTACAATGTTTAAAAACATAAAGTAATAGTGATGATATGTTTCTTTTACTCACTTTGTCACCAAAAAAGTATTCAAAGAACCAAAGTTAATCATTCTAGATTTTAAAGTATTAAAGTACACAAGAAAGTCCTCAAATAGTTATGATAAGCAATATGCATCAGGTAAGATGAGACATCTTAGGTTATTTAAGCTAAGGTAAATTATGCTACATCCCTGAAAGTATCATTAAACTCAATTTTTTACAAGATTAAGGGAATCCAGGAAGGATAATGGTCCCCTAACTAAATAGGTACCAGGCTAATTTGCTAAGGATGAATTTCTGTCGGTAGCATGCCATAATTTTTTTTCCATTTTACAAAAGTTTTCCCCCCAACCCCACAGTTAGATTAAACTGGAGAAAATCAGATTAAAACATTTCCTTGTAATTACCAAGCCATATTTTTATACCCTCCTATTAACTGTTACACTGATAGAGGCATTTCAGAAGCACAACAACAAATGGTTTATATTTACAATAAATAAAAAGTGCATAAAATGCATGATAAGCACTTACAAAACATGGTTCATGAGATGGAAATATATTAATAGATGGCTGATTAGGGTGGGAGGTGAATGAAAAATTTAGGCTAATAACATAATGTTACATTAAAAGCATTAACCTGAGTAAAATGACAAGATAACCTTTGGCTTCTTTCAATACCTTCCTTTGTCTTATCAAACAACAGGCTATTTGACCACTGTACTGGTAGTTTTGATGCAAAAGTCCTATCAGCCAAATGGTACAGTATTAGAAAGTAAGGCACTGACTATCATTAAGTCCAGATCGATGACTGCTAAAACTAATTTATACCAAATGGTAACACTATATTATGGATATAACTTCACAGATATTAGAACACAAGAAAACATCTCTGCATTCAATGCTAAATACCTATCCTACACAAAATGCATTGTTTGACTAACTATTGGGGCAAGAGGCACTAAACATGTAACTTCTAGCTATAATTCTAGCTAAGAATAATGGAAAAGAAAGACAATGATTGCCCCCTTGCCAGTTAGGACACAGTATGTCAGGTTAGGATGAATTTCTGTAATATGTCAGGTTAGGATGAATTTCTGTAATTCAAATCAATGATTAATAATTTACGGTGATTCACGGCACTCTAGGTCAGGTTAAGACGGGGGCTGACTGATTAGTTAAGACCCTGTGACACAGATTACATTAAGCTTGGGAAGCTATGGTTAGGATGTATCCCTGCAATTAGCCTTTCAAAATCTTTGTACTTTGCAATGTATTTTGAAACTGATACTGATTTTAGACATGAAACATGTATCTATCTGACAATTTATCTTGAGAGCTTATACATTTTAAACCACTCCTGTCTGTGCAATTAAGTAAGTTTTGATTTTCAGTGAAACTAATAACCCTGGTCTCCTACTGAGGGTAATTCCATAACTCTCATTAATATGCCTCTTGGTCTGCACCTACAATTATGGTAAAGAAAATTTTAGAAAGAACAAAAGACAAGAAGTAAAAAAATATGATTCATTTAATTGGTGAGAAATTACAGTACCAGATTTCTGCATAAGTTTCGCTGGTGTATGGGCTAGGCTAACCGATGTCCATCCTACTAGCACTAAGCCCAAGATAGGAAAATCTATATCTAGAAAACAGGACTGGATACCATTAGCTGATATCACCCGTGATTCACAATCTCTTTGCCGTCTCAAGACAAACTTAAACTTAGGGTGCGAATTCTAGGTGGACAACAAACCCCCGCCCCCCCATGAGCCCACCAGTAGGCCTGTGCTGCCCTAGGGGTTTTGTTTTTTGACAGAAGCGTAGTTTATGGGTAACTGTAACTTTTCACACGGAAGTACTTCTAGATACGTCATATTTTTTGCTTATCAAATGCTATCCAACATTTATACAAGGCTTAAGAGTAAGTGAGCGAGAGAAAATGAGAAATGAATTGTCAGACGTTTGACGCCGTTCCCATCAAAGGTCGACAGAATCTCACAAGCACCAAAGAAAGGTCGTTTTGTTGCTGCTACTCTCGCCTTTGTTAACAATTAATAGTTTGAAATGGTTGTCTGGTCTATAAACTGCTTACCTTCAATGTATGGAGGCCCACAATAAGGTAATTCTAATGGAAAAATAAAGCCGATGATGAGCCCTAACTCCTACAGGTTTCACCAAGTGAGGAAGTAAACAGATAATGTAGATGTGTTCGAATATAATCATTCAATATTTAAGAGGCTTAGATTTCTTCGAAAGTTGGGGAATATTCAAATATCTTACACATAATTAAATAAAAATAGTACAAATTATATAATAAACACTTTTTTAGATATATTCTTTCAGTAATAAAGGAATTTACAAACAAAACACGTCTCTCGGAACAACATCGTCAAGGATTCGAAGGCAATGTGTCGATGGCAGCGCTATGGATGAGAAACAACACTGCGGCGCTTCTTTTGAACACGGGGAAAAATTTTGTTATCCTTTAACCATTTTTCACTGTGTTTTTTAAATATACTTTTAAGATCTTCTTAATTAATCTTGACTATTTAAAAATACGGTCTTGCTGATTCAGCCAACATGAAATGTTGTTCACATGAGAGAATCACCACAAATACAGTAGCAAAGATTTTTCATCTTGCTAGAGCCACTTATGTATAAAGGGGAAAACCCTTGAAAGCGCAATACCCTTATTCAAGTAAATAAATACAGTTTTGACTGCATTCGTTGTGACGCAGTATTTCTTCCCTGTGACTCACGCGTTTTCTCTGTAAAACGAACACAGAGAGACAATAAAGAGATGAATATAAAAGCACTTTTCATACATGTGAGGGGAAACTCTTTGGGAGAGAAAAAGAAACCGTTACAATACTAATCGTTCGACGTTCCCACCAACTGAAAGAGAACCAGAGCGAGCGGTATCATGTTACAGGTAGGGTGCGATGGGGCGTGGTTAGAGGAAGAAAAAAAAAAAGGTAAGCACTGGCATTTTGGGCAACGCAACTTTTAACGTCAGGAGTGTCGGGGAGGGTGGGGAACATTCTAAAAGATATGACTTTTTTCCATCGCACCTCATATATATATATATATATATATATATATATATATATATATATATATATATATATATATATATATATATATATATATATATATATATATATATATATAGAATACTGCATTATATATATTTATATATATATAATGTGTGTGTGTGTGTGTGTTGTTTTGTGTGTATGTTTATTTTTAGTGTAAGAACATTGCATTATGTTTTAAATGAGTAGCAAAATGATCGTTTATTTTTTTTCATATATATATACATTAATTACCATTTCACTGTTTTCGCATGTGTGAGTAGCCTACACACACACACACACACACACATACATATATATATATATATATATATATATATATATATATATGTGTGTGTGTGTGTGTGTGTGTGTGTGTGTGTGTGTGTAGGCTACTCACACATGCGAAAGCAGTGAAATGGTAGTTATGCTTATATATATTGAAAAAAATAAGCGATCACCTTGCAAAAAGAAATTAAATTCATAATGCAGTGTTTTGCACACTAAAATTATATATATATATATATATATATATATATATATATATATATATATATATAGTTAATATATATACATGCAGGAGAAGAATATGAGTGAGGTAATGGTGCATGATCGCAGAAGATGGAGAAGACTAATAACAAACAGTTAACCCCATATAAAGATGGGAAAAGCTGAAGATAAAGAAGATGGAGAAGACTATATAACAAATATATATATATAAAGATGGGAAAATATGAATATAAAGAATATATATATATATATATATATATTGTCACAATTTGTACCAGGCACCTGGTTATTACACAATTAATTGCAGAATTCAAAAATTTACCTCACTTCAGCCAGATACCTGAACTCTCATAACAATAAAAATTACGAATGAGTACTCTAAAGGTAACATTGATCCTTTAAAAGGCTTATTAATCACAGGAAAAATCAAACTAAGTTTATTAAAACAAATGTGAGGTATCAACAATTAAACCAGTTCCCCTGGTCTTAATTCACTTCAGCAAAACTAAAGGAACAAAACATGTTTATCACTTTGCCTTATGCACACAGTTAATCCTATTCACTGGTGGTCAATAAATGAAACACTGTTTTTTTTTATTTTAAATACAAAAATTTATTTTCAAATTCAAAATTTATAATTATAATTCACAATCTGAAAAATGTACTATTACTTGAAAACACAAAATTTTATTAAGTCTTGAGTCAAGAAATTAAATCAATCAAGCAAAATTTAAACTATCAAGAATTACTCAAGATTTGAAAATAAAATCTTAGTAAATGAAAATTAAATCAAGTATGCAATGTTAAATTATTAAGAAATACTTAAAATTGCTAAGTAAATAAATGTTAAATCACCACTATATAAAATGTGAAAAGTTAAAAGATTGCAAACACAAGAACACACAAAAATACACAAAAGATTTACCAAAAACAATTTCATTAAGGCAAAAATCCCTTTATCCTTATTATACCATGGTAATAATAAGTAAAATTCACTTTACCTTACACAAGCTTGTGAAACTTACGCAAAATCACCCGAAATGCAGCTGCTTTAGATTCACAAAACACACTTTTCTATTAGGCACCTTTACAAAATACATACACTTTTCCCACATTCAGATATCAAAAGCTAAGTTTAATATAAATGACCACACAAATATTTTACGTTAATAACTTCTCTCTTTAGAAGAGAGAGAGAGAGAGAGAGAGAGAGAGAGAGAGAGAGAGAGAGAGAGAGAGAGAGAGAGAGAGAGAAAACCACTCGAACAGTCTCTAAAATCAGAATGAGAAAATTTTAGTATTCCAGCAAGAAATGAAACAACCAGATAACATCATTATTAATGCATTTTGGGAGTGAGATACAAGAGAAAAGTCTAGAAGAGGAAGATGACGTCACTTTCTGAGCAAAACGTTTTGCGGCCAAAACTAGCACATTAGAATAATACGTGATCAGAACAATGCAAACTTAAACATGACGCAATTGCCATGTGCTTTAGTGCAATAACTTGTTCGTATTTCTCAAAAAGGTACACGTCTTTACTAGAAAATCGTATGGGACAAAGTTTTTAACAAAATCTTAACATGATCAAAACAGATGGCAGCTGGCTAATCATAAATGGCATGTATTTAAAACAAGACGAAGAACCAAAGTTGGTTTTAAGAACTGAGCAACCTACTGTTTCCCTGACCTGTTGACACGTTATCTTTCGTGATGACAATTGAAGCAAAACAAGCCTTCGCTACCATACACACGTGTTGCTGATACGTACTATTAAAAACATATTGTTAATTCTAAATTACGCTGTAAAGTTACCTAAATCACTAACTCTTTGGAGATCTGACATTACACTAAATATGATACTCCAACAATCATCATTACACAGAGCACATGATAAATAGAACAGTAAATATATCAAAATCATCGAAAGATATACATTTTATAAGGCAATATCATGCACATATATATATATATATATATATATATATATATATATATATATATATATATATATATATATATATATATATATATATATATATATATATATATATATATATATATATATATATATATATATATATATATATATATATATATATATATATATATATATATATATATATATATATATCGTGTAAGTAGAAATCTTGTAAATGGATCATAATTTCCCACGTGAGAATGCATTGTTATTAGGAGGTTAGGCAGTGGGAAACTGCTCTTTTGTAGGGTTCTGAAAATAAATATTATTAAAATTAAGTGACTTATGGTTACTAAAACTGGCGTCACAACATCTAGGTTATTGACGCCGAACATCACGAGTAACACAGAACTTTAAAAATAAATTTTCACTGTCTACTATTATCGCCTTACTTTCATTCCCTTTGCTCTCCTTCTAGATTGTGCCGCTGGGTCACGTGACGACTCCACATTTCCTCATATGTACAAGACAGTAGTATAATAGAGGGGACTAAGTTCGGAGGCAATGGAATCTCTGCTTTTCATATGATTCTGATAAGAGGCAGCATGGGAAATTTTCCTCACGCTTCTTTTTCTTACCTGTGTTAATGTGAGGAATTTGTGTAATAGATCATGAACTCCTCTAATAGGCTGTGTTAAAGTGAAAATGTATATTTAGAACATATTTAAATTGAGAATTATCTGTCTATAGTATTCCTCAAATGATCCACAATAATACATCCAGGGCCCTTGCAGATATAGGAAATTAGCAGATACGAAAAAAACTCTACGGATGTAAAAAAAATCGGAAATTTCAAAACATTTTTTTACTTTTTCGTCACTTCACAACACTTACAAACCACACAGAATACATTTTAGAGTGCTGCACACCAAAAAAACGAAAACTGAGCATTATACTGTTGATAGAATGTATAAAAAATTCAACACTGCAATTCTCTCTCTCACCTGTGGGCAATGCCAAAACTGCTGACTAGTCCGGATTGGAAATATCTTCTTTTTTATATAAAGAACAAGTGAGAGAGAGAGAGAGAAAGGCAAGCAAACGCAAAGCCATATGATGCATACGTGGACGTATACACACACATACATGTACGTATACACATGCTTAGTTTTTACTGAACAAACACTGCAATTTGGTAACTCCATATTAAAAATCTAATAAAATTTCATTCAAATCTGTGAGTGCAGAGCTTATTAAAGACGTATTATAGCAATGCTGTCATTTATTTCGTAGGGCATACAAGGGTGTATGAAATCCTTACATCATCTGAAACACGTTGGTTGAAACTTTTGGTAATTATGCAATGCACTATTTACTGATTATAACAATTATATTAATGCACTTCCATTAAGGGATATTAATTTTATCATGTACTATGTAATTAAATTTACTTTGTGAAAGTTCAGTTCATTACTGTATAACACGTAAAATCCACTTCTGTAAGCAATCACATTAACGTCTGTCTGTTAATTACTGCCCTCTCTTTCTCTCTCTCTCTCTCTCTCTCTCTCTCTCTCTCTTGCGCGCGCGCGCATTGTGCAAGATTATTTTATGACTTGTAAATGTCCCTTAAAAATATTTATATAATTGTCTTTATCACTAAAAATACTGCATTACCTGTTGACCCATGTTTTTTACCTAATGTGAATTCAGTTGTTTTATAAACTGGTCGACAACTAGTCAGACTGTTACTGTTATATATATATATATATATTATATATATATATATATATATATATATATATATATATATATATATATATATATATATATATATATATATTGAAAGTGTACACTGGAAAGACATAGCTAATGATTAGTAGTAAAGAAGAACATGAAGAAGTAAACATTCAAGTTGAAGATGGTACAGTGCTACAACAGAACAATGAGTCTAACTACTTGGGATCAATAACAGCAGAGAAGGGAGGTACTGAGAAAGCAGTGAGACAGAGAGTGAAAGAAGCATGGCGAAAGTGGAAAGAAGTAACTGGAGTTGTTTTAGACAAGAAAATGCCATTAAGGCTCAAAATGAGAATTTATAAGACAGTTATCAGGCCCGTACTATTATATGGGGCACAAACTTGGGCACTTAAGAGGAAAGAGGAAGGACTGTTGGAAAGAACCGAGATGAGGATGGTGAGATGGGTTGCTGGAATATCACTACTGGAAAGGAGGCAGAGTAAAGATATAGGAAGAATGTGTTCTATATGTAATGTAAAGGAGAAGGCTAGTGAAGCTTGTCTGAGATACTATGGCCTTGTAATGAGAAGAGAGGAGGTGGAACCAATCAAGAGAGCTAAGAACATGCCGGTGATGGGGAGGAGGAGTGTGGGGCTTCAGCGGATCAGATGGATGGATGTGGTGAGGAGGAATATGGGTGAGGTGGGGTGGGGGGAAGAAGATGCAAGGAATAGAAATAGATGGAGAAAGTTGACATGAGCGGCTGACCTTGCGATACAGTGGGACTAATAAGGTTGTAAGAAGAAGAAGATTATATATATATATATATATATATATATATATATATATATATATATATATAAATTAAATGGTAAGACACGTGAATAATTTTTCCATATTCATGTGAAGCTTGCCTGAAGAGAAAAGGAATTACACACTGATTCAAAGTCTAGTCAGAAAGATAGTCTCTGCAAACAAAGCTATTGACTTCAATGGAATTGCATGAGAGAAAATATGCCCAAATACCATGCATATATATATATATATATATATATATATATATATATATATATATATATATATATATATATATATATATATATATATATATATATATAACAGTTCAATGCAATGGTAAGGCTATTCCCCAGCAGTACAAACCAGAAGGCATAGAAGACAGCATAAAAAATATGTCACTTTATTCTTACTGCGACATTTTGAGGCCAATGTCTCATCATCCAGGTAAAATGAAAGATAAAAACTGATAAACAAAACAGCATAACAAATTATTTTTTGTTGACACGCAAAACACATTGAATAAAGCAAAACAAAGCAAGATACAACATTGAAATAAAAATCACTCTAACAAAAAAAAAGGGTTAAAGTAGTTGAAAAGATGCCTTGTCTCAACGAAGTTCAGTTGTTGTATGAAAAATGTACCGAAAGTAAACAAGGGCGTGGTTTAAGCTATGTGCAAAGGAACAGATGAAGAGTGGTTGTTTAAGGTGGGAACTAGTTTCTTTATAGCTAGAGATTCTAATATTGGAAGGTGGTGTTCATGTGGACTTGATAATAATATCTTGAAATCCTTATAATTTATATCTTTTTTTGCAAAATTTCACATGATTCCTAATATTAGATAGTTTTGGGCTGGATAGTTTACACCCTGTATGGAAACTAATGCCCATATGTGCATCACATCTCACCTTAGGCAGGCGGCGCGTGTTACCAACGTAAGTCTGCCTATTGCATCGGCAGCAAGTATAAATATAGACAATGCAATCAAACTACCAATAGTCCTAGGGTTCATTAAGACAAACTTGACATCAACAGCCAGAAAATAATTAATTAAAATTCTCCTTAAGTGAGGTAAAAAAAAAAAAAAAAAAAAAACAGGTGTCATGCATGTAAGGAAATCGTATATGGAACTGAGTTTATGGGCCAAATGTATTGCAGTTGGAGGATGAAATGAAATATCCTGCGTTTTCCTGACATATTTCATAAAGGGATTAGGAGGATAACAATTTGATTTAAAATAATCATAAAGGATTCCGATTTCTTTGTGGAAATAAAGCAAAACAAAGCAAGATACAATATCTAGCATTTTCCTGACATATTTCATAAAGGGATTAGGAGGATAACAATTTGATTTTAAAAAATCATAAAGGATTCCAATTTCTTTGTGAAAAAGACTCCAATCAGAAGTTAATGTCATGGCTCTGTGGAGAAGGGTAGACAATCGATGACAATGAAGATATCTACATATCGGGCAGACATCTACAGTTTTTGATGGGGATTGAAGGTTCTTTCCTCAACATCTGCCATGTAAATGTTGACAGAGATAGAGAGAGAGAGTGAGAGAGATATTTTATATATATATATATTTTATATATGTACACACACACACACATATATATATATATATATATATATATATATATATATATATATATATATATATATATATATATATATACATACAGTAGAACCTTGGTTCTCGATGCTAATTCGTTCCAGAAGTGTCGAGATTCGATTTTGTCGAATTCTGAGTTAATTTCTCCCATAAGAAATAACTGAAAATGGATTAATCCATTCCTGACCACCAGTCATAACCCCAACCTTGCCTTTTTATACAAAACTTTACACAAATTACAATTAAATAGGTTCAGAGTTGAATAACTTACCGTATCAGAAGCACTTTTTACATTTTTAAATGCATACTGTATCAAAAAAGTTGGCCTATGACCAATGCGGCCGTATTACCAATGATGTACCGAGAGCCATAGGCTAGGCTAGGTAGCCTATAGGAACTACCAGAATGTACTGTAACAGGTACACATGAAAACTGTTGTTAATAATGATAACATTGAAAAACAAGCCATATTATCACATGAAATTAATAATACAGTATTTATAAACTGAATTACTGTATGTCTGTTATTATAAAATTAAGAAAAATTTCTGAAATTACGTCGGAACTCGGCAGCCTGTGGATGTTTATGTAATTAGTACCGCGGTACACCACCAGGGCAGCGCTCTGGTTTGTTTATATCTGCCACAGGCTGCTGAGTTCCGACGTAATTTCGGAAATTTTTCTTAATTTTATGATAACAGACATACAGTAATTCAGTTTATAAGTACTGTATTATTAATTTCATGTGATAATATAGCTTGTTTTTCAACAGCAGCAGCAGCAGCATGTGTGGGCTTTAAATGCTTTTAAATAAGCATGGGAAGAACGCCACCAACAACGCCAACTAGCGGCAGCCACCGAAACTCTTTTTCTACAAACAATATGATTCATCGGGTCGGATTCCAGTTTGTTGTTTGAACTCCGACGGAAAATTTACTCAACATTTCGTGTTGAAAAACGATTATTTCGAGTTCTAGTACAGTCGAGAACCGGGGTTCTACTGTATACATATATATATATATATATATATATATATATATATATATATATATATATATATATATATATATATATATATATATATATATATATATATATATATATATATATATATATATATATATATATATATATTTCCTGCTTCTATATGGGGTTGATGTTTCTGACAGCTTTCTTCCACCTGGCTCGGTCAAACACATCATCCTCTGACAATTGTTTGTCTCTCAGGTCTTCTCTAACTACATCCATCCACATTCACTTCGGTCTTTCTCTTGCTCTCCCACCAGGAGGCACCTCCATCTGCATCACTCTCCTCCCTACGTATGTCTCATCACATGGCTATACCAATGCAGTCTGCTTTCCTGGGCCTTCTTTGATAGTTCGACGATTTTAGTGGTTCCTTTTATTCTTTCATTTTTGTTACTCCACACATCCACCTGAGCATTTTCATCTCTACAAGATCCAATTTCTTCTCTTACGCTCTCTTTACCAGCCATGTTTCTGCTCCATACATCAAAGCTGGTCTCACTAGTGTCTTATACACTCTTCCTTTAACTTTATGTTGATTCTGCAGTCGCACTAGACACCTGACATCTCTCTCCAATTTTTCCATCCAGTCTGCACTCTGTTATTTCTACATCCAAATTTCCATCATCAGCCACTGTTGAACCAAGATACCTAAATTTTTCTACCCAGTTCAACCATGTCCCTTCTATGCTAATCTCAGTCTTGATCTTCAATAAAACTTAGGCATTCAGTCTTCTTTCTACTGATATTTAATCCTCTGTCTTCCAGTACCTTCTTCCATTGCTCTAGTTTTGACTCCACTACCCTCTGTTGGTGCTGCATAACATGATGTCATCAGCAAACAACATGCACCAGGGGGTTGATCTCTTATTCCTTCAGATAGCACATCCATTATCAGGTCAAAAAGACACAGGCTTAAAAGCAGATCCCTGACGTAAACCAACTCTTACTGGTATCCATTCAGTTGACCCAACACTGCTTCTAACCTGCATTTTTGCTCCTTCATACATATCTTGAACCAATCTCACATACTCCTTTGGTGTTCCCTCTATTCGCATAAACCTCCAAACCTCTTGGCATGGGACTCTATCACATGTCTTTTCCAGATCTATGAATACAGTACTATGTGCAGTCCTTTCTGCATTTCCCGGTGTTTTTCCATCATCTGTCGGAGGGCACACACTGCATCTGTCATTCCTCTTTCTGGCATGAAACCAAACTGTTCTTCA
>NC_089769.1:18297083-18299583 GCF_040412425.1 Macrobrachium rosenbergii | reverse complement strand
TCTACATTACAGCAAAACTTGGGTACTTCCTCTCCAGTCCTCCGGGCCTATGGCCTAGAAAGTCACTCATTCGACGTTTGTCCTCTCAAATTATTCTTACTAAACATCTTTTTCTCAAAAACCATTGTTTCAACGCATCAGTGCTCGTAACTTCGTTATTTAAAGCTGGCTATGTTTCAGAATAAAATCTTGCTTCTGGAGTAGCCACTCGTACACTTACGGAATACACTCATAGGTACCGAGAAAGGAAAAAGGCCAGTAACTTGCTGAACCGACGGTGATTAGTTGGTTTTACATTAAGTGGGTTTCGGGAAGCACGGGCTCTTGCCTTAGGCTTAGAGTGGTCCGTAAGTGAGATAAGATATTAAAGATATAAAAAAAAACCTGGTATAATCCTTTGTACTCAGCTACCCTAGACCACTTGACAGATTTCCACAAGATAAAATGCCCACTTATAAAATGGGAGAAAAATACATCCACAAGAATTATAGTACAGTAAGGCTGGAAAAAAGCTCTCTCTCTCTCTCTCTCTCTCTCTCTCTCTCTCTCTCTCTCTCTATATATATATATATATATATATATATATATATATATATATATATATATATATATATATATATATATATATATATATGAAATGTGGGTGGAGTGTACGTACGTACAAAATAAGAAATTGAACCAAATCAATTACAGCTGGCTCTTCAAGACGGTACAAGTCTCAACTATAATAACAAATTCTTAAAACCAAATTGTTGAGAAAAAGGTTTGATAAATTACAGCGTCCACCTCACTGACTTTTAGTCCACCACTTTTCCGTAGGCCTAACTCTACTTCCGTGGCCGCCTTCTTTTCTATTTTCATGTCTTTTTGGGTCCTTCTTGAGGTGACCCATTGATAGAGCACCAGCTAGACTCATCCGTTTCGTCCTAAAAGCAGTTTCAAGTTTGAGAAGAGGAGGAAAATTATGGGTTTTATTCAGTACAGCGCTTCTTTCTTTTGCTTGAAGGTGAACTTAGGAAGATTTTACTCTTCTTTATTCATTTTTTGCAGAACGATGGTTGTCCCATCAGCGAAAGTAGACAACATTGGGTCTCGGTATTGCTTAAGGCCCAAAACTGCATAACTGAGTGACCACAAAGTACCATGCGCCGTCTACACATATGCGCTTGAATATCCATGCAGCACTGAGTGGGGCTAGCAGTCTCATCCCTCAAATACCTGATGAAAATTGGAGGTGTTGGTAACACTTTTCGAAACCAATTCCTCGAAAGCTTTAAGAGGAAAAAGGCATACTGTGAAAAAAGGTAACTATTGAACAATACTCTAGTTATTGCTGTATCAATTAAATTTTATATAATTCATATATCAATAATAAATGAAAACGAATAAACAGCTGATGGCTTTCCAAGCAGTGAATTCAGGCCCTTAATCACGGCTCTTCGAGGCAGCACTACAACCTCTCCTACGAAATTCGTGAACCTTTTTAAAAGATTCGGGCGTCTATCTCGGTGATTTGAAGTCACTCACTTTTCCATAACCTTACTTGACTCCCCGAAGCTTTTTTTTTTTTTTTTTTTTTTTACGGGTCCTTGTTGTGGTTTCCCGTTGATAGAGCATAACTCGATCCATCCATTTCAGTCCGAAAAACTGTTTCTTCAAGTTAGAAAGGAGAAATACAATTTCTCTTCTTTTTGGTTTAGCTAAAGGATATGTTTCTTTTGATTTGGTGTTAAGGGGTAAGCATAAAAAACACACTCTGTCTTTATTTACCAGTCATCTGTTCTCACCGTAACAAATATATTTATCCACATAACTCCACCACTAAACATGTTTTACGTATTTGTTTTGAATTTCATCAGTATCCACTATATATTTTCCTGCACGTCGCATTGCTTATACTTACCCATTTATACAGTTGTTTTACCTTTATTTATAGGTTTATTTATTTGTCTTTTCATTTATCAATACAGAGATATTTCCTGTAAATGAAGAAGGCAACTACATTAATTCAATTACCATTTATGGGATTATTGTAATAGTTTCACGTTAAGTTTCATGATAGCAATTGCCAGCTAATTTAATGACACTAGTGACGAGTCAGGGTAAATGTTAATAATAATATCAATGTTAAAATAATAATAATAATAATAATAATAATAATAATAATAATAATAATAATAATAATGTGTACCCAAATTTTCATTTTTACTGTAACAATAAACGGGTAACAAACTTCATTCCCAAAAATCACAAAATCTTAAGCTAGATGCTGAGCAACACAATGCACTTGACGCAAGTACGATGCAATTGCTATATTACATACGTCAAATTTTGATGGAACAGGTACACAAGTGAATAATAATAAATACTGTCATAAGTAGTAGCCGTAGTATTATTAGCTACACAAGCGAATAATAATAAATACTGTTATAAGTAGCAGCCGTAGCATTAGTAGCAGTCACAGCAATGATAATAATGTCCAGAAATAATTCAATATTCT
>NC_089769.1:18287083-18294583 GCF_040412425.1 Macrobrachium rosenbergii | reverse complement strand
ATTGTTCTTCATGTTTTTTTTTTTTGGAGACTCGCTGCTCTTTACAGCCAAAACAACTAATTAGAGTTGATGGAAACACAGTGGTTTCGTTTACTTTGAGCAACAAATGACAGTAGCTATAAACATCAACTGTAAGGTGAGATACTGCTTTATTTTGGAGGGTATGTATCATTTTGGTGTATGTATGTGTGTAATAATATATATATATATATATATATATATATATATATATATATATATATATATATATATATATATATATATATATATATATATATATTACACATATATACATACATATTTATGTAATTTATAGCATTTTTAGTCTCCAATCAACAGCGACAGCCTCTATGTAAGTCTTGATATCAACACTATAACAATAATAAGAAAAAACAGAAAAGTCGCGTAAGAAAAAGGGTGTGGCCTAACCCTCGATGGAAGATACCGACCTGCTTCTTGAAGCAAGAAACATTATAGTAACGAGGCAAAGAAGAGAGAAAAAAGTAAGGCTTAAACTCGCAGGATGGAAGGTTGTAAGAAACTTGGAAAATGGGAGGAGGAGGAGGAGAAATCCGAACATTTTTCCTATCTCCTTGTGTTATAATCTTTTGATCTTCACTATGCTGCTTGAGGATTTGGTTATAGAAATAAACAACTCTGACTAAGCCTGCTTCTGGGAAGAAGGGATTGCATTTTTAGCTTCCTCTTCCCTGTGCAGTTCCTTCACAATTGTCTGCGACTTTGGAGTACTGGCCTCATGTCTGATTCTGGGGAAGTTCTTCACCCACAAATCGTTATGACAAGAGTAGAACCAACTGATGAAGTAGAATCTAGTAAATGACCTGGCTTTTGCTTTCAACAGAATTCACTTCAACTCCATACTTTTGGATAATGCACTGAAGAACTTGACTGCATGCTTTCCTCATGTCCTCATCTTCGCTGAAAACGTCAGACCTCACAATACCAAAAACTCAATGGTCAACCGGCTTAATCAAACTTTTCTAGAGTGAGGATTTTTCTGCCTTCTTCAATTGTCCTTGAATCGTTCAACCTAACTCTTTGCGTGAACAAGCTTTTCATGGTGGACCAAACTCATTTTGGGATGCATTACCAACTTTGCTTTCTGTATCATAAAAGAATTCAGAGTGCCTTAGCAGTCATCGGGCAGGTCAAACTGACCATTAGGTTGGCATTGCCTGTTAAGAAAAAAGGAAAACAAAGCTTTACCTAGAAAGAAAAACAAGGACTGTGGTTAACAAAGAAGTTGGAGTACTCCGTGGACCCCAGAGTACAACTGTCAAACCCAAATGAATTATCCTTCTGAAAGAGGATGGCAAATGACAGGTTGTTAGACTGACAGTTTAGTTAAATGAGCTCCTCGACGGGTGTCTCCAAAACTTCATCTACATATTGTTTTTATCTATGATTTACATACCATATATTTCTTCTCTTGGCTCTGTAATTCTCTTTTCTTAGCCATGGTCATTGTAGTCTGATGAAACTGGCGTAACACGGTGATTTCCCGTTTACCCTGCTCGATATGAATTTTCGTAAATTACAAATAACAATTATACGCCCATAACTGCTACTAGGCAGAGCTTTGGTGTGACAAAATAGCCAAACAGCTATGTGAGGGTAGAGTATTGCCTACACTGTTAAACAACAAAGCAAGCCTCCTGTAAAGTCAGAGAGTAACAGTTGTTTGATCATCTTTCATAGGACAGTCAAATCAAGCTAATCCCCGGAACAGAACTAAACCCATACACCCACTTAGTGAAGGAGGACTACCGCTTAGCTGAGTTTTAATAAGACAATAAAACTAGTCCTACAGCAGAGCTGGGTGGTAGGGCTGCCTTGAGAGAGAGAGAGAGAGAGAGAGAGAGAGAGAGAGAGAGAGAGAGAGAGAGAGAGAGAGAGAGAGAGAGAGAACCGTCAGTAATGAAAGAGCAAAGAATATACCTACTACAGTAGATCTGAAACCACTTGAGGAGAATTAAGCACATTCGTTGCCTCACAGACTGTTTTATTCAGTCGTTTATTAATCAAATGCTTATCTTTCTTCACATATATTCCGTGTGGCAGCGACGTCTTCCTTTGCTAATCAATGTCAACGATATAGATGAAGCGTCACCTCAGAAATGCTTTGTCTTTTTGTTGAAGTGAAGACCAAGTGAAGTATGTGGCAAGATTTATAAGACAAAAAATATATAAGTGCTTCTCCGTTTCGGTCTCAAATTTATTCTTAGGTATCTCGTGCTTTCTGAAAGATGACACTGGGATAAAACCCTTCCAAATTGTTTCTCGCTCTCTCTCTCTCTCTCTCTGGGAAAATTCTATCAGTAAAACAGTAACACACAGCTGTTAACTCTCTTTACTTATTCAATTATTGTTACAGAATACTTAGGGCTCCCTGGGATCAAACCATGATCTGGCTTTTAAACCCTATTTAATGCTCAGTGTCGTGAACTATTTAGATTCTGATTACAAACGTATCCTATGTGACATATTGCAAGATTACTGTATATCAAGTCTCTTGATCGCATATTCTCCTCTCTAATCAAGACTGAAATTGTCTTTATTGTGTCTTAATGACAACGATGTGGAGAGATGATTAAGGAACAATACAGAACAAACCAAAAAGGTTATATGCTTGCAATGCAATCTCCCGGTGAATATAATTTAGCGTTCAACGGTTTAAGTTGAAAAACTGAATCCAGAGTATCTTACAGAGTATGACCGGTAGATTTCAGTCAGTTATGTCGGCTTAAAGTCTTTCCGGACTTCCAGTAAGTCATTTATGATCCACTATAACTTACATAGCAGCCGACTGTCACGAGTCATGACTTCCTACCATAATTTTTTTTTTACAATACAGTGTACAATATACAAAGTTAAAATCCAACATATATACACATGTACACATTCTAACAACCACACAAACACATCAATAAATATCCAACCACGTGGCGCGTTAGTATTAGATAAATCTTCGTTTTTCGCCCAAGAAGTTAGAAAGGTGTTATGTGTCCTGTGTTTAAATGTTTGTTTGTTTGTCTGCTTGCATTTGCCTGGAAGATATCTAAAATATTAGTAATGATTTTGAATGAAATTATCAGAACAGCTGGTCTATGGAAGAAGGGAGTGTTGTTTAAGCTCTTAGATCGAACTTGATGTGGATACAGATGTGACAGGGGAATACACTAAAAAGTTACTGAATGTGAAAAGAAGGTTAGTGCATCTTCAGTTGATCTGGTCGTGTGAACAGATTGGAGGACGGACGGTTTGTGAAAAAGACTGTAAAAATCGGTGCTGCCATGAGGAAGGACCATAGCCTTGTATTTTCTTTGAAAGCTGCCACAGTTACAGGCCTTTTTTCTTTTAACCCCAGCCCCCGCCCCGGCCCTTAGGTGAAGAGAAGCACGACTGTAACAGATAGAACGTTCCTAAATTATGACCACTAGGCTTTGAGGCAGTGTAAATTATTATATATGTATATATATATATATATATATATATATATATATATATATATATATATATATATATATATATATATATATATATATATATATATATATATATATATATATATATATATATATATATATATATATATAATACATACATATATATATATACAGTAAATATATATATATATATATATATATATATATATATATATATATATATATATATATATATATATATATATATATATATATATATACTGTATATTATATATTACTCACTTTTTGCAGAAATTGATAAATTGATGACCAACTACATTTCTTAAATAAGAATGCCTAAAACGCCTTTTACAAAATTTATGTATGGGAGCGGGAGAGGTCTGAGGCTGACACACCCTAGTGGCTCACTCTATGGCGGGAACGAATTCTCATGCATCAGCATTTCCAACCTGGGAAATAAATCTCGAATTCATTTTTTAATTTCCGTCTATCACAACTTTCCCTTGCCGCTACGAAACCACCTCCCCCTCCTCCTCCCCTCCCATGTCACAGGACTCGAACATCAACATCTCCTCCTCCTCCTCCTCCACCTTCCCTGGAACACCAGAAGCCTCCTCCCGACCCGTAGCTCAACCCCGGAAAGGAGCCAACTATTTGGCGGGCTTCTTCATTTCCGCTCACTCCTGGTTTTATTTCCTCCTCCTTTTTATCTCTTTCTCCCTTCCATTAGTCATTCTTCCTTTTATCTAGATTACGTAGGCCTTCTCAAATTTACTCGGTGACGTCGGGATCATTAATAACTCGGGAGACGAGAAAATGAAACTCGAAATTTCCGAATTCAGGAGAGAGAGACTTTGGCCAGATCTCTTGATCTGGCGGGAAATGTCGGCGCTATGTAGTGTCGCCATCTAGGTCCCATTCAGAAAGTGTGATGGGAAAAATGGGTTTCTTACTTCCATGTGACCTGATATTCCTTGGGAAATTCGGAGCTGCTTACAGAGTAAACACGCACACACAAATATATATATATACATATGTATCTGGTAAAAGTGACCAGTAGATTCTACATACATACATATATATTATATATCTATATATATATACATTATATATATATATATATATATATATATATATATATATATATATATATATATATATATATATATATATAATATATATATATACACACACACATATACACACATATAAACATAAACAACGAAAGTAAAAGCTACTGATTATTAAGTAAATCCAGAAAATCTGAAATCTTATATGAAAGCTAAAACCTGAATAAGTGTTCAAGATGATAAAAGTCACACAACTCGTAAAAAATAAGGATACATTGAAAAAAGCGCATCTTACACTTGAATAACTTACAGACAGCTCAAGAGCACAAGATCCTCAGCTGTCAGAAGGCCACCTTCACCTAAAAATAACATCCCATTGGAGAAATTGAAAGTATGGAGAAAAGCCGTTCTGATTGGCCGTCAAGGATATTGACTACCCTCATGTTACTGCTGTTGACCAAAATTGGTAGCATGTTTTAGGGTAATTAATCCAGATATGGCCACTAATAAGTCAAAAAGGCCAAAAAGCACAAGTCTGTGACGTCCCAAATGTCCTCAGTGAAAACGGTGAAACTTTAAAACATGTCCCAGTCCAGAAATGGAGTTTACGTTTTTACTTTAAGTGGCTATATGCTTCATTATTACTAGTGTACCCGGGCGTAAAAAATTAACATAGTTAACCTAGTTTTACAACTGCAACGTGGTTATTTGTCAAGTACACCATGCATATATGTATCATGCTCCCTGAATCTAAATAAATGAAGGTAAAAAATAAGTTGCAGACAAAAGATTCCCTTTGTCCGGGCACCAAGCAATAATTGAAAATAATGATTGGCATAATAAACTTAACTAATTTAAAAAAAAAAGATATACTATAAAGTATCTACACTGCCAAAAATTATGGTGTAACCCTCACACACACACACATATATTATATATATACATATACATACATACATACATACCATACACAAACGCACATCCGGTTAAGTCGACCGTTTGTCACTGTACCTCTAAAACTAAACCAAAAACTGGTCTGTTCCAAGTCCAAATCATGGCCGTGGGAATAAGTGAATTTGATATTAAGTATTATTTCTGGCTTAAAATTTATGAGAAAAAAGGCTCCTGTGTACTTAATATATATAAATATATATACATATATATATACACAATATATATATAAACTGTATATATATAATCTTTTGTTAATGAGAAAGCAAATTAATCTCTCAGCCAGACCCGCCTAAACGCAAAAATTATCATTTATATAATTATGAAAAAGAAAGGGCTCTGACTTCAAACGTAGTGGCACACCGCCTCTTGAAAGAGGAACGATTATAGCAGACGAAAAAACAGCAGTAGCGAGAGTATGTTCCCGAATTTAGGGAAACAGAATTTCGATGACAAAATAAAAGAAGAGAGAGAAAATAAGCAACGTGAATAGACGAAAGGAAAAGAGAGGAGAATGATACATTTCCCCGAAGTAAATCTACCAGACTGTCACTTGGGAGATAAATATTGAGCGATAAAAGATGACACTTAATTTGCAACGTTCAGAGAGAGAGAGAGAGAGAGAGAGAGAGAGAGAGAGAGAGAGAAACTGTTGTAATTAACGAAACAAAATAGATATAAAGAATTATTAAACACATTCAAAATAAAGCTCAGCAACCATACTCAAACTTCCTTGAACTACAAATTTTGACTAAAATATTTACTAATTTATTTATAAACACAACAAATAATCAGTTGGTAACTTCCATTTTGTGTAATTTTTCCATTTTCTTATATGGTCATTGCGCTGTATAAATGCTAGGCAAGACAAAGACCTGGTTGACTTGTAAATAATAATGAAAACAACAACAATAATAAAAATAAAAATTTCCACCCCCTCTACAACCTCCTCCCACGAAAGGCATGTTCGACGCCCCCCCCTCTCTCTCTCTCTCTCTCTGACACCCCCCCCCGCCCCGTCTCTCTCTCAGCGTGTGTGTGTGTGCGCGTGTGTGTGCGTAGCCGGGCATTCCACCGCCACCCTCTTTCTCTCATCAACCCATCAATTACTCCTGACGTGAGTTGATGCACCTCGGGCATCTGTTTATCAACCTCCTTCTTCGGCCGCTATTTCACCCCGTCAGGTCTAAAAAAAAAAAAAAAATCTTTTAAAAGTCTCGAGTCCTGGAGCATGTCCCACAGGCGGGGAGCTCAATCAAGCTTTAACGCAGTATAGTGGAGTGGGCGTTGTTTCTTGTCCTGGTGTGGGTGTACCGTAAGCATGTCAGATATATAATATATACATATATATAATAAATTATATAAGTATTATACACATATATATTATATATACATATATATACTGTATATATATACACATTATATATATGAAATTCAGAAAGAATTTACAGATTGGTTGAAATTGGTAATTTTTTTGCTTCAAAATAATCTCCATCTTTTCCAAAAAATCTCATCAAGTTGCCAGTTTTATTACAAAAGGACTCTCTCTTTTTATTTGGACTTATCGCGGGTATACTTCAACGACCAATAATAAAATTCGTAATAATTTAACCTTTTTATCTCCCGGACAAATGGACCTATATCTCATAAATGTGCACACATTCTGAATAATAATAATAATAATAATAATAATAATAATAATAATAATAATAATAATAATAATAATAATAATAATAATAATAATGATGAATTTCGAAATATTCAGATACGACCAGGCGCGCTTACCGTGTGGCAGAATATGGCAGCCAGCCCCGCGCTCAAGACTTACGACCCGCATAAATACCTCGACATTCATTTAGAATTACAAGCTGAATGATCCATTAGGGGCAGGTGAGAGGCTACAGGTGCAAACCAATGCATCTCTCTGAGCCAAAGGGAACTGTTTTTCCTTCGTGTAACTTTGTATTTATTTCCTCGTACGTTCAGCTATAAAGACGGTAAACACATAAACA